>NC_136592.1:28109929-28162429 GCF_910589615.1 Taurulus bubalis
GTACACGACAAATGAAGTGCTTTTAACTCTGCACATTCAGCCTCACTAGTCCTCTCCATCCGGTTCTAGTATATTCCAGGAGTTATTCACAAGAGCTTCTTGTCTTCCATTTTAATACACTTTCTTTGTTCCTAAAAAGAGGTTTTATCACACGGGGAAATTCATTCTGGTGATGTAAATGAATAAAAGTCCTGGCTCCTTCAGTCAACTCATTCCAACCGAGTTCCTAACACGGCAAGATGCCTCGCTCTAATATTCCCGCCTCTCATTAGACGGAAATGAAGCTTAATTTGTTCCCATCATGTAAAAATATGATGTAACGGCCCTTTGCCACGTTTAAACTACATCCACAAAGGAGGTGCTTTTTTGTTGACACAACTGTACTCTGATGTTATTTACCTTTCAGCCTCAGAAGGAAATAAGTGTGAAGTGATAAACAAGGTTTAATATTGAGCACATCCTCCAATCTCTCGTGAATTCACCTCATGACTGCACTTCGGTAAATGTATCTCTAACACCGTACGTTATATTTGTCCTCTTATCATTACAGGTACAGGGTGTTGTAATGTAAACAACCGCAGGTTTAGCTCTTAAGTCTCAATAAGGGAATTAGATATAAAAAGAAAACACTCAGTATGTTGGTTGTAATTGCCTTGTGCCGGCTGCGGCTCTGATTGCATACATAATGCCTCCGAGTCCTCAGAGACTTTGTGGAAATCCTCAAATTATCGAGGTGGAGAATTATACGACAGCTGCTGTGTTTAAAAAAAAAAAAAGAGGACGCTTGTCTCTAATAGTCTGCGTCTTAATAAGCGCAAATGGCGGCGACACGGAACCGTTATTCTGTGACATGTTTCGCCCTGCGGGAGGCAGCCGGAATAACATAAATGAGACGGAGGAATTTTAATTTGGCCTAAATCCGCATTACAAACACAGCTAGAGACGCCGGGCCGAGTGCCACCGAGCGGCCGCCTGTGTTGTGCTGGTTTGTTTTTGTTTTCAAACTTGACCACTTTTCCTCCTCGCCACTGTCGTTTGCCTCCTTCTGTTTCCTTTTGGTTTCTTCCAGGACCGGCGCACCTGCAGTTTGCCCGCGCTTTGGCAGGAATTTCCCATGATTCCCCAGGCTTTTTACAGATTTTGACAAATTAAATCATTTCTTTCCTCTTTTTGGGCACAGATGGCATTTTGTCTGCGCGCTCGGAGCCCTGCTCGTGCAGCCGGCATATGCTGCTTATTTGTGTTTAGCCGAACGTGACGCTCAACGCCGAAGCAGTGATCGCAACTGTCATTAAATTATTTAAAATTTAAAGTTGGGTTTTTTACGGTCTACCACTTGTGCTTTTCGAGCACATTTTTTGATGTGCGTCGGTTCAATAAACATTTCCAAATCCATTACACGAGATGTCTGAGTATGTTGAATTTGTATATGAATAGTAATAGTAATAGTAAGTACATTTGTATTGCTGTCTTTAGGACATCAAGATAAGTCCAAAAGTCTTGAAAAACACTGTTGGAAAAAGTATTTTTCTTTTTTAATGGAACTTCTTTATGAGGAATAACCCCTTGAGATGTACCAATTATACAATACTAACACAATTTTACAAAACATTTAACAAAACAACAAGATAATTAAACAACACCAAATATGACAAAAACAAACAAACACTAAATATGAAATAATAAGACAGGAGGTCCCACTCAAACTCAAACTGATAATTCTTTCAACGGTTATAGGACAGCATTAATGCCAATAACAGCATTAAGTAAAAAAGTGTATTCTGTGTATTATGTGTGTGTGTTTGGTGACCTGGATGGCAACACGATGAGCCCGATGGATGCAGCTGTGTTGAAGTGAACTGGCATCCCATTCACCCCAGCTGCCGCCAGTAGACTCATGACCAACTCTACGCCAAGTGTCCATTGAGATCTCAAAGACACCAAATGTGTCCATGAAACGATGACGCTGCATTCGACTCGCGTATAGGAACAGGAGCGAGAAGGAACAATCTAAGTGCCCAAAACAAACAACAAGAGTTTGTTCAACATCTGGAATAAGTACATTTGACAGAATGATGCAGCCGTAAAAAAACACAAAAAAAACATGGAGCCTTTGGCTTGAATATTTATTATATATCTTCATAGAAATAGAAGAGTAGTTCAACGGTTGAATTTCCATTCAAATCAACAAAGAAGGACAGTCAGACTGGCGGCCATTTTTATGTTGTATACGGCTAATTTACTGACTTAAGGTAGTAAGACACACAACATGCAGTGGAGCAGTGACGCTACGACGCGATGAGACCGCCGCAGTATATTAGGAACATTTAACAACTAAGGCGCGTTGCTATCGCAAGCAGAGAGGCAACATTATTTGTCCTCTTTGCTTTAAATCATGGCAGAAGTTGCAAACTAGCGAGCTAACTAGCGAGCTAACTTAACTAGCGGACAGCTGTCTAGTTAGCCATCTTGCTAATTCCACTAGCGCTTTACTGCTACACTGGTTTCAGAAGTTGAGCTAAAACAGCGGGCTCTTGACAACAAACACCTTTTTATACCGTACAAGTCAAAAGAGCACGGAAAACAAGTCAAATATCCGTCCGTATATCATCACTAATGAACTTGAGTGAATATGAGGCCGTCAGACAAAGTGAAACACGATTATTTAAACAACCCTTTGAGCTACTTGAGAGTGAAACAGACGGGGGAGCTGTGTGTTAAGGGTACAATATGGATAAGTGATTAAGTAAACTTGTTTGGAAGTACTGAATAACAGACCCACCCTCTGGGTGCTTCTTCAGAGGGAGTTGCTGCTTAATGACCCTGATGATTATCTTAAGTGTGATGCATCTTGGCCCAACCTCTGGCTGGGAGAGGAAAACATGCACAGAATCGTTCCGTATTTCCTCAAGAATGATGACAGATTTGCATCTGTTTTCTCTCTCTCTCTCTCTCTCTCTCTCTCTCTCTCTCTCTCTCTCTCTCTCTCTCTCTCTCTCTCTCTCTCTCTCTCTCTGCTACAGTGCTGCCGGTTTCGGGGAGAAGGAGTATCAACCCCCCCATACCCGACCCCTCATCTCTGGAAATCGCAGAGAGCAAGCAAAACATTGTGACTGGTTCACCTCGAGCACGAGCGTGAGACCTGGAAGAAGAAGAAGAGGAAGAAGAGGAAGACGAAGAAGACGAAGAAAAAAAGCAACAATGACCGGACAGGACCTCGGCACTTGGAAGCAGTGGGAGCTGCTGTGTGACATCAGTAAACAAACCCCGGAGGGTTGAGACTGGGGTTGGCTAAATGAGTAAGTCGTGGCCCAAAATGATTGCCTTAATTACTACGCATATACAGATGTACGAAGTGATGAAACTAAGAGACTTATAGTTCAGAGTTCGAAGATGTTTTTTTTCTTCTTTTACATGTGAAAAAAAAAAAAAAGTGTCTTGTAAGGAAAACAGATGTGAATATTTTAATATGATAGAGATAACGTTTGGTTGTAACGTCGACATAATGTTTTAGTTGGGTCGGCTTCGTAGGTGTCATCGGTTACTAAATGGTCAGTTGGCTCTCTGCTCGTGTGCAGTCGGCAGTGAGACTTAATCTATTTTTTATCTCGTTTCATATTGTCGACCAAACAAGGCTGGCCTGTGTCGCTCACTCAAACGCTGGCGACAAATTCTTAATTCACATGGTGTCATAACACATGAAAAAAAATCCTCATTCAGAAAGTGTATAGAGGGCTGGGAGAGAAATACAAGACATATATATAAATCTTTATTTATATTTATGTATATTTATTTATGTATTTATATATATATTTATATATAAATGTATTTATATATATGTATTTATTTATATATACATATATATATATATATGTATTTATATATATTCTTAAATATATATATATATATATCTTTATTTATATGTATTTATATATATATGTATTTTATATATATATCTATATATATATATATATATAGATATATATATAAGTATATATGTATGTATTTATTTATATATATATTTATTTATATATTTATAAATATATATACAAATATATACATATTATATAAATACATAAATATATATATCAATTAATATATATTTATTTATATATATATATATACAGTATATAGACTGGCTCAATGTGACACACTGAAATACATCAGAAGAATATCCTCTTACATTAAGATCCACTTACACTAAAGCAAAGATGTCAGGCACATAAACACCATCATAAATATCTGCCACACTCACTTTCTATCAGAAAAGCAGCGGCGGGGGGAAACTCGCCGGGCTTCTCACCGTCAAGACGAAATACCTTAGGTTTTTTTCCTCAGATGCAAATTTAGAGCTGACCAGCTGCTTTGTTGATATGTTTTCACTTTAACTGTATGCAAAAGTAACATGGACGTGTGTTATATATTTTTTTAAACCTAGCCTTGATAATTACATAACCAAAGGTGAAACCCTGAATTTATTGTATGTTGTGGACTTCTGGAAAATGTTGTGATAGATGCACACTTGAATAGAAAAAAAAAATGTAAATAGCCGACATTTATACTTGTGTGTCCTAACGATGTGTTGCAGATAAGAGTAATTTGAGACTTTATACTTTCTTTGACTGTTATGACCATCAGCCATCGTCATCTGTGTTCGGTTTGTCCTCGCTGATGCAATCATGTTGTTGTGAAGGCTGCTCCAACATTCTTCATCCATTTTGGCAGGTTTTTTTTGTGATTCTTTCTTTTTCTTTTACATACTGCACATTGAAAGTCCACCTACTCGTTCATTTGGCAAACTGAGACATGAGGTTTGTGCAGTTTTGCCAGAGAAGCAGTGGAGTGTGTTACCTCTCTTGGACCTGTGATGTTGCCCAGTGAATGAAATGATTAGAAGTTGCCAGTATTTTAGCATTTGGAAGTAGTAGATATATCACATATTTTAATGAAGACAATGTTTTATTTTCCTACATTTCCCTGAAAAGAAAAAAACCTTTACATACTGTGTTCGCTATTAATGGCATTTAGAGCTCTTGGTCTGCGTGTCTTTTCCCTCTAACCCCTAAAGAAAATCCAAACTTCACATTATTTCTCTTTTTTTTCTGCAAATTCGTATCCGTAATTACCTCAATAATAGTATCCCTCGGAAAAGCTGTTTACTGAATGTTCCAGACGTTTCCTTCGTGTCCGAAAAAAAAACATGTCAACATAAAAATAACCGCAAGAGTATTAAAATAGACGTCAGTAGTTTACTCCTTATGGGGAGGATGTTTTTATTAGGAAGGAGTAGATACAAATTCAATTTTTCATCTCCGCACACCAAAAGTATTAATGGGAATAATGGGAAAGATCTGCAAGTTTCCAGTCTCTATGCTAAGCTAAGCTAATATGCTGCTGGCTATAGATACATGTACAGACACTGTTACTGTAGTTACTGTACAGACATGAGAGTGGTGGGGTTTTTGTTGGCCAACCGAACCAGCGTGTTTACCGAGATGTGGGATTATTCCTTTGAAATTTAAATCCGCTTCCTAGTTACATTTGAAGTGCTCATGATAAGGTAACGAAACACACGCACACAATCGCTGCATGTTAGGCATCCAAAAAGCTATATTTAGAACATTTCATTTTACAAAAGGTTGGGATGCTTTTGTTTTATAACCCTGTCTTTGATTAAAGTCAAAGAAAATCACATCTTTTTCATCCACCTTTTTTTTCTAGTGACAAAATGTGGTTAAATTGTAAAACCCAGAATAAAAATAGATAAATAAAACAAATGTGGAAACAAATAAAACAGATTTCATAGGGCCTTTAATTCAGGTGAATATACACTTGAATTGTAATATTATATATTTCACCTAAATTCTACCCACTGGACCTTTTGAGAGGTGATTTTAACAGTCAGTATTTATATATTTTTCAGAAGTGATTTTATTACACTAATCTTGTCGGACCACGAGCCTCAAGCACAAGCTGTTCCAGGACCTAAGGGGCTCGGACCGGCAGAGATCTCACTTCTGATTTGGGAACAATGGGGTGGGGGGTGTTGGCTCTCATAAAGATCTGAGATGTAACAAGTCCAGACGCACAACTACCCGACCAACAGCCAACAGTAGCCAGAAGCCGCGCTGCTGCAACGCCGATGATGCATTTGTGGGAGGGAAATTTAATCAATTTGGCGATACGTTCAGCTAAAGTTGGGTTTTATCCCGAAGCGGCACAGAAGAGGCTAAGCCAAAGAGGGATCTATGCCCACAGGTTACTGGAGAGAACGAGCACAGGATCTGGCCGATTGATCCTGGAGGCAACACGTCCAATCAAGCGGAAACAAACAAGCACCGAAGGAGACTGAAAGAAAATCTGTTGAACTGGACAGGCTCTAAACCCATTTCTTCAATCTGTGAATTAAATAATCATTTATTTGATTAGGGGCTGCAATTATGTCGAGTTCACTTATAACTGCTTTCACCGGGAGATCAGCGGTAACCCCGGAGAAGACCGGCGTGCGGTAATGTCGGAAGCGGGAAGATAATAAAGGTCGATAGGCAGATTTTTCAGCAGATTGAATATTACAGGAAGAAAAAGTAATTTATCCTCGTGTGTTAGCGGAATGAGACGGAATAAAAAGGTCGTAATCCACATTTATCCACACGGATGTTTCTCACAAGGTCATCCAGTTGATACGAGTGGGAAAGGATTAGTAGGAATGCAAGAAGAGTAAAACAACAAATCTGGCACTGAGTCAGAGAAGTAATAACTTCTGCCACGCTGTTGAGATTCAGCCAATGAGAGGTTAACATTAGATAATACACAGAACCAGGTAAGAGAGCGTTTCAATAGGATCACCGCAGGGTCACAGCTGCTGTCCAGAGGAGATTCACCCAACACAGTTTAACCCGTTTTCAGTTATGAAGTAAAAAAAACTAATTTAAAAAGGAAATTATTGTTGGGGATTCCAATCACGGTAAGAAGGGCTATCTCGGTGTTCACATCGTGAGAAGCAGCTCCTCCGTTGAAGCTCATGTATATTCCTGAGAGCTAAACGACTCTGAGACTCAAATCCTCTGTGCGGCCAGGCAAGATTAACTTTAAGATGAATGCTTCCCCGAATCAATAGCAAAAGGGATTCCTTCTGAAAGAAAACTTTAAAAAATAACCAATTGACGACGCAGAGGGCAACAGCCCAGTGTGATTTAGTGATGTACTCAATTTTATGCTGCTTTCAGTGTTGCCAGGTTTGACACAGTCCCAAAGCCGGCTCTTCGTCTTCATCAGTGTGGCCATATTTGGTTTTTTTTGTGCTGGGAAGGAGCCTCATGCCGTGTTCACACCGGACGCGGCGCGAATTTGCGGCGCGACCAGATTACATGTAAAGTCAATCCACAGACGCGCTGCGACGCGAATTGACGATTTATTCGCGCCGCGGCGAGATAGACGCGTTTGAGGCGGCGCGAACAGAACGTTTGACCTGGGGCGAACAAAGCGAAGGACGCGGCGCGAATTCGCGTGACTTGAATTCGCGTGACTTGAATTCACCCAACTCTGGCGGAGAAATTGCGTGACGCAAAGTTGCGGCAGCCAATCAGCGTTGAGAATCAGCGTTGAGAAGCTCCGCCCGTCATCACCGCCGTCTCCCCGTTTCTGAATGAAACTGCTGCTGCTCCGCCTGAACCAGCGCTGGTAGCGGCTTCATTGAGACGCTGTTGTGGGACAACGGATAATAGTATGAACCCAGACACCATGGAGTTTGATGTTCCGACATATGTGGAGTTTACACAAAAAGTATAAAGCAGAACTGGTGGTTATTTCCATGGTGGATGGCATAATCGGTATCGTTTTACGGAGATACGCGAGACGCAGTTCCTGGAGGAGTCGGTGAAATTCACCGAGCTGTGTGCGGCTACGAATGATGTTATGAACCCAAATACGAGGGCGTTTCATGTTCCGACATGTTTGGGACTTCCACAACAAGTATAAAGCAGAACTAGTGGTTATTTATTCCATGGTCGATAGCAGAAATGAAAGCTTCGTCGCTTGTCTCTCACAGAGGCAAGCAACAGAGCTAAGCCATGCCCCCTTCGCGCCGCGATTTTTCGCGTTTGGTGTGAACACCCTCGTTTCACTCACGCGAGTAAACTTCCGGTGTGAACACGGCATCAGGGTTGTATTTGTACAATTAGTCAAACCCCACACCAGCCAGAACGAGGTGACAATAATAACAAAGGTGCGATCGAACATTTAAATACAACCTTTAAAGAACAGTCGAAAGCGTCCGCAGGTCATTTATCACAGAGCTGCAACCAGATAGAAGCTTAAAGCTACAAGCTTGAAGGTTCTGTTTGGCGGCAACAATGGCGGTGAGCGGTAATGAGCAGGTAAAAACCACTTTGACGGACAACAGACACCCACGTTGGTAAAACTGCAAATGCTCAACAACCATCGTGTTACTTCCGTAAATAGAACAGGAGTATGGAACAGTTTCCCCCAAATGCAACTCTGGGAGACGGATCGCTGGCTAGCTAGCTACGTAGCTACGTAGCTAGAGGAGTGAGGCGGACAGACAGTGAGACCCAGCTGACCGCCAACGAGCTGTTCAGCTCGTTTCCAGTCACCAGTGTAGCTTAAAGCATGGTAGAATTAGCGAGCTGGCTAACTACCCAACTGTCTGCTAGTTAGCTATTTAGCTTGTTAACCACCGTGCTTTCATGCTACTCTGGTGACAGGACACAAGGCCACAACGGTCGTAAAGGCAACGGTGTTGGCCGTAGACTACTATTCTATTTCTATTGTTATCTCATTCAGCGTTAGAAAATTACTTAACAGACATTTATCTAAATGAAAAAGAGTATTACATAAACGTGGGACACAAAAGTTTAAACCTATAGCTGTAATAAACAGAAATGTCTTTTGTTAATATTGATCATCTGTTATCCATCTACTGAAGTAAAACAGCCATTTTCTTTTGTTTTTGAAAGCAGGAAAACGTCCAGATGGTACAAAGTGTGTCCAAATCATTCTGAGCTGCCCAAGACAATTTGTTATCTGCCCAATTAAAAAGGAAAAAACTGGCCAAACTAGATGGAAGTCTGCTCAAATCTGGCAACACTGACTGCCTTTAGTGATCAGCAAGGATATGCTGACACAAAACCAATTAATAAAACATCAGCTGAAGGATATCTTTTAAAGCCCAATATCTCCACAGTGCACACAGGCAGCACTGTGGACGTTTCGGCGTGACATGACGTCCCACAGACACGCACATGAAAGAAAAGTAACGCGTCAGTCTGGAGGATGAACACTCAAGTGTTTACTGCAACATCAACACAGTTAAATAAACACCAGGAACCCGTTTTATGTCCTATAATCTCCTCGTAAACAAGGTGGCTTATGAGCGGCGCTGCAAGAACTGTTGGAGCGGTGACGCACTCTGTGTTTGTGTTCGTGCCCTCGCAGGGTGTCACGTGACTGACTTGTCTTTTTGGGGTTGTTGTGCGCCATCTGCCTCCTGCAAGGACGGTGCGAATGCACAGCAATCACAGTGTGTTTTGTCCGGTTATGTCTCAGATCGGAGGGAAATAAAAAATATGCTGAAAAAAGGCCTCGGCCTCCACAGATAACGTCGGCGGAAACCACTCGGTTAATAACAGGGTCGTTTTGATCATGATTAGAAGACGGCACATTCTTTCATGAGATTATGGTTTTACTTTGTTATTTTTTGGGAACACCTTTCTTTTTCCCGGCTCAGTGTGCCGGAGCAGCGGAGAGACAGAACATTTTATATATTATTTTATCTGAGTAAAGAAGACAAATTATTTTTACTGAACTGCTTATCGCTAGAAGGGAATTAGCATTTCCAAATATTGAATGGCGACTGCAGAGTTGACACAGTGTAGTGAAGGTGTGTGGTTTGAATTACAAAAACAGCTACACACACACACACACACACACACACACACACACACACACACACACACACACACACACAGATTGTTATTTGACGAAAACAAGCTATCATACATACACATCTCCTCTCGCTGTGGGAGATTGGGATAAGGAAATTACATATTTCTTTTACATGTTGACACTTTACCAACATGGCAATTAATCAACAAAATAATTGTCAGATTAATCAACAACAAAAACCATCGTTAGTTGCAGCCCCAAGGGGAAAACAGCAGGAATTTTAGGGCATTATGTAATCTCTTCATGCTGTATGATAAATGTGCTTTGCTCTGTGAAATCTCTCTTTTTTTTGGGGGGGGGGGGTAAAAACGTTCCAACGCCCTGGGAGCTCACAATACACACGGGGACAGAACTGAAAAAAACACACGAATGCATGAAGAAAAACGCCCAACACAACGCAGCAGTGTTTATATTGTTGCTTTTGTCTGCTTTCATTCGTCTTCTTTACTCGCGGCGCGTTGAGCTCTCAGGGTCGCCGTGGATCTCGAACCAACAACCTGCTGACAGCCCTAAAGATGCACACGCTCCTTTTGGAAAGCACAGTACTTTAGCCTGCATTGTCATGTGGGGAACGGCACATCCTCCCACGACCAGCATCTCAATGTTAAGGCCAAGAATCATTTGCGGGTATGTTTTTTTCGACTGGTGCGATGTGTAAACGGACATGTTTGCTTTTGTTTGTTTTTGTTGTGTTTTCTACATGTCTCCGATTCCTCAATCTGTCTGATCATGTCATCTGTGGACGTGATGAAGGAGGGCCACCGTGAGTTTAACAGGGGAGAGCCAAGTGCACAAAGGACAACGCATACAAACGAAGAGCACGTTAGGACGCGAGTTTGACGGGACGACGATGGGAATCGAACCCATTAAAAAATCAGGTGTCTATGCAAAGCTGGTGCAGTTTGGTCAGCCAAGGCCACGGTCACATTTCTACGGAGGTTATTATCCAGATTCTCTCCATCACTCATTCTGATTCTCACCATCATCTCACCTGCGGAGAGGTTAACGATCTACAAGTCGCCGCGCTGCTGCACAGATGCATCGTGGGTAGTCGTCCATAATGACGACTGCATACTTGTGTTTATTGGGGGTGAGGGGGCGACGATGGCAGTGGCGGGAAAAGAGGGGTGGCATTTGTTTCGATGTTACTGCTTTCATGTTTGTGTGCGCCTGATGTTCAAACTGTTCTTTGGCCGCCGCCTCATCGCGACAAAAACACACAAAAAAGAGAGAGAAGGGAAACGGATCAGCGGAGAAAAGCTTTACAGAAAGCTGACGGTTACTATTAATGAACATGTAAAATATTTCTACAGTTCAGGTGTTGAGAAATATCCATGTGAGTTTTTTGGCCAGCCTTGCTTTTATTCTGCATGATGCTTTGTTTTGAGAAAATTGCATCCTAACCCAAGGTATGTTTATACTCTCTCTCTCTCTCTCTCTCTCTCTCTCTCTTTCTCTCTCTCTCTCTCTCTCTCTCTCTCTCTCTCTCTCTCTCTCTTTCTCTGGAGCTCGTCACTTCTGACCTTAATTCTCTATTGTTTTTTATCTTTTCTTTTTCTTTTTGGGTTTTCTTCTTTGTTTTTATTTTTTGGTAAACCTTCCAAACTTCTGGATTTTCTACATTCATAACATTTTGTAGACAGCAATATGAGATGTGATTGAAAAATGGAATATGTGCAATGTTGATTAAAGAAAAATATAATATATTCAATAAAAATTCAGAAAACAGAAAGTGTTTTTACGATGTGCTTTTTGTTGTTGTTGAAATTAACTGCTTTTGCTTTGATACATGAATCCAGCTTGTGGGCCACGCACACGCTTACTTTTCACGCGTGTCTTTTATGTTTGCTGAACTGTTGCTGGACGTGACCTCACGTCCATCCCTTCATCCGCTCTGTCAGCAGGGCACGAGTCTTTTCCTCCGGTGGCCTTTTACGGTGGTTTCTTTTTGAAACCCGATGCCCGGGGCCCGTTTGCTTTCTACAGCGTTTAAATATTTAAAATGGGGTCCGACGAGATGCAATTACCTGGACAAACGGCAGTTCATCCATCGTGCTGCTGACGGACGGTGGACGCACACACGGCGAGGGTGCAGCCTGTGACAAAAACCTCCACAGAGCCGGGGACAGAAAGAATAAACGTTGTCATCTTTATAGCATCTTTAAAGCTTTGGGTTCATTGTGCACGACAGCGACCCCTGAAAGGTCAACGTAAGGCTCTGGGATCAGACCAACGTTGGATATATATATATCCATAGAGATATTGAGATATATAGTCGCTTTGGATAAAAGCTCCAGCTAAATGAAATGTAACATAATGTAAGATACTGTATATAGTAGCTCAGCCTTTACAGCCATCTCCATAAAACAAGGCACACAAGGTCCACGCTGATACGATCACAGAAGCGCGCACACACCGACGAGCACTAAATGTTCGCCACGCGGCCGGCCGCGGCTCGTCCGGACGACTGCTTCCTCGTGGAGAGCGACCCCGAAGGAGCGGCGGTGCGGAAGGCAGCGACGTGGTTGTGCGCTGGCATGAACTGTGAACGTGAACCAACGAGCCCGGCTGAGCAAAAACATTCGTAACCTCTTTGGCTTTCTCTGTGTGCTCTGTTGAAAATGATCACTTTGTATTTGTTTTTTCATTAAATTGCCAGTGACTTTCTGTGTTTCCATTGTAGCATCCTGAGTTTGGCATGAAAAACAAACTCCCAGCATGCACCGGGGGCGGACCATTATTCTCATTGTATGTGTTTTCTTTGCATTGTTAACGATGTTGTTGTGATTTTACACCGTGTTCTAAAATGTTTCCGTACTTGTATTGTTTAGAATCGATTGAGCAAAAACCCCTGAGACCCTGAGTGGTGCCGTGTGCACAACTCCTACCTTGTGCTACACAATAGAAGTGCGAGCTGTCGCAGATTCAATTGTGTTGACCATGAATCTAAAGGCTATAGTCACTACTGTTGTCCTCAGTCTGGAAGCTATCCCTCAAAACTGCACTTGGTGAGAAGGTAATGTGAAACGTACATTTTAAGATGTTTGCACAAGTGGAGTTGCAGCACTTTTTCAATAAAAAGGTTTGAATAGATAATCTCCAGTGAGCTATTTCCTCGAGTTTCCTTTTAGCGAAATGCTACGAGTGAACTCAACTCTGGCAAACCTGTACATGTCTGGGGCTTTTATTGTGAAAGGTGAGAGCGGAAGGAGCAGATCTACGCTGCCTTTTGTCAACGTTGAAAGGATCAATAGAGTTTGCTGTCTTTGCTACAATGTGGCGTCCGTTCACTGTAAGAGCACAACAAAAAAGGTAGCGGCTTTCATGACAGAATAGCTCGAAAAGGCTTTTAATTAAAATGGAAGAATGGAGTTGTGTTGATTCAACTTAACTTAGTGCATTTTGGGGCTGAAACAAAACGTCTAATATTCTTAATTTAACCATAAACTTTACACACAGATGGTGAGAAAACGAGTCTTAGTCGTCTGGAAGAGGCCGCCGTGACTCAGAGGTGGAAGACAACACCTGACGGGGAACAATATTCATGAACAATATTCATGAACAATATTCATGGCAGTGAAACAATCCAAAGAGTTGTCGGCCACAATTGCGTTCGCCGTCGCAGACAAACTGGTCTTTTACTTTCAGAAAATGACCAGACCAGTGCAGCGGGACTCGGGCCAGTGACGTACCCACGGGAATATTTACCAGCTTCTGCACTTAGATCCAGTGGCGCTGACCTTGGACTCGCTCCCCTGGTTCTGCTTTCGCTTCTCAATTTATGGGGTTTGACAGTCAACGTCATTGTTGTCGAGGATGGAGAGAGCAGTTTACAGTTCTGCTGGCATGTTTAAATATGTCGACGAGAGACAGACAGATATATAGACAGATAGACAGTGAGGTAGATAGATAGACAGAGACAGACAGATATATAGACAGATAGACAGTGAGGTAGATAGAGAGAGACAGAGACAGACAGACAGACAGACATACAGACATACAGACTAACAGATACATAGAGAGACAGACAGACAGATAGACAGAGAGATAAATAGATAGACAGATAGATAGATAGATAGATAGATAGATAGATAGATAGATAGATAGATAGATAGATAGATAGATAGATAGATAGATAGATAGATAGATAGATAGATAGATAGACATACATACAGACAGACAGACAGACACACAGACAGACACACAGACTAACAGATAGATAGAGAGACAGACAGACAGACAGACAGACAGATAGACAGACAGACAGATAGATAGACATACAGACATACAGACACACAGATTAACAGATAGAAAGACAGACACACAGACAGACAGAGAGATAGACAGACAGACAGACAGAGAGATAGATAGATAGATAGATAGATAGATAGATAGATAGATAGATAGATAGATAGATAGATAGATAGATAGACAGAGAGATAGACAGATAGATAGATAGATAGATAGATAGATAGATAGATAGATAGATAGATAGATAGATAGATAGATAGATAGATAGATAGACAGACAGATAGATAGATAGATAGACAGAGAGATAGATAGATAGATAGATAGATAGATAGATAGATAGATAGATAGACAGACATACAGACAGACGCAAACATCCTGACAAACCGTATTATTAGATCAATTCTCAGGAAGTGTGAGCAGGAGAAAGAGACAAGAAACAGCAGCTCATACCCAAATCAGCCGAGTTTCATGAACACATCAGTGATTTCCTTTGGATTGGATTCCTCACAGCTGCTTTGAAGTTGGGAGGCTTAAGCAGCTTGTTAGTTTCCAAATCTTCCTGCACACAAAAAGTGAGAAGAAATCAGGGTTTGGGTTGTCAGGATAAGGTGTTATTAATCTGATAAGACTGTCCTGAGTGTGGATTCAATCCTAATGTGCTTCACTTCTCACAGCTTTCTTTAAAAAAAAAAAAAAACAGTAAAGAAGTGGATGCTGTCAGACGTTTTATTTAAATTTTTATGGTTTACTAACTGTCTCATCCACATGTTCATGGTGCTTCAATCGTGATGCTTTCTGAACCTTTTCTGAGGTTCAATATTTTCCAAAAAGTCGTCGTCAGAATGTCACATCAAGATGAAGTTCACCCAGAATAGAGCCTCATCCTGATCTCTGACACTGCAAGCTGTGGGACTGGATGGAGGATCAAGGGGTCAAGGTCTAGTCGGGCATTTGCAATCTTCATCGCCGCTGCCTCCAAGGTAAGGTTGTGTGTGTGTGTGTGTGTGTGTCGTGACCAACCAGGTGACACCTCGCCCACCCAGACCCAGACAAGGCGTCTCCCGGCTCAAGAGGCCCAAACAGCAGCTTCAATTTATTTTGCTGCAGATTTGTGCTTCGGAAGAACGAAAAAAAGAAGAATCCTGATTACTCTCCTGAAAAGAGAGAAGGAACGAGGCGGTGACATCACATCACCGACATCTGAATCAGTCATGTGATCAGAAGTGTATTCCCTAAACTCCCGAGGATGCTGGGAGCAGAGAGGCGTGGTGGTGACTTTGGATGGGGAGGAGAGGAGGATGGTTTCAGTGTTGAGAGGCACTTGGGTGAGGTGTATGAGGGGGGGATGGGGGGAGGTGGGGTGGATTTCAGTTTGTTGTCATGGTAACAGGCAGTGTGGTCTGTATAACATATCCCCGGCTCAAAGACTTGGGATCCAGCGGCTCCTCGCAGCACAGCTCTCCTCCTCCATTTTGAACGTGGGAACGCCGATTTGCGTTGCAAATGTTCAGCGACTCGTGATGACACACACACACACACACACACACACAGAGGGGGGGGGTGCTGTAGTACTATCAGGGTGTGTGTGCATGGAGGCTTCACTAATGGGAGGTGAGTCACTGAATGGTTGCGGGGAGGAACACGCTTTCTTTTTGTGGCGTGAGGGATTTCAGTGCGACCATGTGTGAAGGTGAGAGACGGGAGGAGAAAAAAAACGACATTATAACATTCACTGTACAGTGCCTTGTATTCTGACCATCATGTATTCCGATTACAGAAACTACTCCAAGAAATATTTTCCTCCGGCCATGCAAACAGTGGCAGTCGGCAGAATAAACGCCGTGTCTCTGCTGGTTTAACCCTGCAGGACTCAAATCCGAACCTTTATCCTGCTGATTGTTGTGCTTTTTGGAGGGTCTATTGACCTGAATAGTAAGGACACTAGAAGTGTAAGGAAATAACAAATTCACATTATATTATATGTTAAAATGTGAAGATTTTTGCTCCTAAATTGCTATGTATGGGTTAAATGCAGAGACCAAATGTCATGTTTGTATGTAAAAAGTATGTAATATGACAAATACAAAAAGTTTCTTCATGATTTTACAAATCTCTCACCTCCCTTTGTGGTTTTAGCAGGTTCTCAGTCGCTCTCAATTAATCTCATTCAGTAAATGATGGCCCATTTAGAGTCAAATAGACCATAAAGTGCAGGATGCTTTAGGGGGCGGGGCTTACTGTGATTGACAGGCCGCCACCGCTACCAGAAACGTATACGGCGTCTCTCAGTCGCTCCTCTGTATTCCAAATATGGTCACTGCCTCACAATGTTTGCAAAAAAAAAAAAAATGGCGACATCCATAGGTGCATAGGTCTTAATGTTGGCCATTGCATGTTCTATAAATACCAGATATCTTCTTTGTATAGTTCTGGATAGAACTACCAAGTGAAACACACATGTTCTTTTTTAAATGACACAAATACAACTACCCTTTTGCCCTGTAATGATGTCTGATTACTTCTTATTCACAAGTGGAGCAACGACTTATTAAACAGAATAAAGAGGAATACAAGAACATACAAGTGTGCCTATATGTTGCATGTGACAGACAGGCCACCCGTACTTCACCCTACCTCTTGTTTGAACAGGATATAAATGATGGATAGACTGATGCAAGAAAGACAAAACACACACCACTCATATAAAGTCTTGAATTTTAAGACTGGAAACGGAGAAAAATAACCTTCCAACTGACAGAATTAGGATTAACGTTAGGATAGGAAGGGATTAAAGTGTGGAATTAGAAACATACAGGGGGTTTAGGTTACGGTTTAATGTTGTCAGTGGTGGTCGTCAGACGTGGTGTGTGTGTGTGTGTGTCTGTGTGTGTGTGAGTGTGTGTTGTCATGGAGGAGGTGAGAGACGCCGTGGTTTGTCGACGAAGATCTTGGACTCGCCGCTTTTGAATCTGGCAACACCTCTGTGCAGCGAACAGAGAGACACCTGCACTATCACACACACGCACACACACACACACACACACACACACACACACACACTGAGCGACTGACGAAGGCAGCATGTGCAGACGGAGCGTGCGCCTGCCGTTCACTCCTCACTGTAATCCCCTGCTGTAAACTGTCAGGAGTCGGCTTTGATTGTCTGTACGCCTCTGAGCGTAAAGACACACGCTCTCGCTCTGCTTAAAGAAAATGGAGCTAAAATTAGCATCGACTTCTTTCTTTTTTTGCTCTTTTTCAAAAAAAAACTTGTTTTTCCAGGCACAAAAATAGAACACAAATGGCTCGCAGGGAAACAAAAGCATCCCACACACACACACACACACCCCTGCTCTGAACATCACACAGTCTGCGCCTGGAAGCTCAGAGGCTTTGCATAAAATGAGCATTGATAAATTTAGCAGTGCTTACGTAACGCACGCTCAGTTTGAATCTTACTGATGAGGCAGAAAAAGACGGCTTTTTATTATTTCTTTCAGTATTTATTATTTCTTTCAGCTTGCATTTTGCGCGAGACCCACACACACAAAAAAACAAGCATGCAACAGCAGCGCTTGACAAGTCACTAAGCTGAGGAACGGCTTTAAAGACGCTGTGATGGTAATGCCATCGACATGTCTGTCAGGAGTCACCCCTCCACCTCCACCTGCAGCCTCAACAGCCTCGGAAGAAGCTGTCAGTCTATTTTGGTGCTGTGTTAAACTTCCACTGAAGAACAAAAGCTTCTTGGGAAGGATTTCCCCCCCAAAAAAGTGCATATTGTCAATATTCTAAATACCAAATGGTGGTTGTTTTACAAATAGCTCCGCCGGTAAGAAGAATAAACCCTGTCAGTTATGCAGGATGTGTGTTCTTTTCCCTTCACTGCGTCTGGAGGCAAGAAAACGCTGAGACGCACCGAAGCGTGTGGCGGTAAGAGACACCATCGATGGGCGTGTTAGCTCGAGGAGAAACCACCCTCCTTCACTTTGGATGGACGATTCTGAATCCATCTGAATAGCACGGTCACAGACCCGTCTCTTCTGTTGATTCGAGAGAGAGAGAGAGACGATGCTTGGGGGGCGGGGGGGGGAATAAACAGGACGGCAAAGTAAATGTCAATTTCCCTCATCACCGGGAAGCAATCGCCCCTTTAGAGGCCGTTGCTTAGCGGCTATCCAGAGGACTTGAAGGGGGAACATATGGAAGGCCTGCACACAATCTCGTCCAATTCTCCGCTGGCACGATGACCACCCAGCTGTGCCAAACGTGGATCAGGAGCGAGAGAGAGAGAAAAAGAGAGAGATGAGCATAGTACAGGCGGGAGGAATTCAGGGTAATGCATTGCCAGTGATAAGCCTTCCTCTGTCCGTTGTTGTCTTTCTCTGGTGGAGGCAGCGGGTACTTCGCCTACAGAGTTTCGATTACCGTGTTGCGCAACGTATTCTCAAAGGACGGTTCGTACGTTCTAACCGTGCACGGTATATGAGAGGTGGACGTAGCCGGTCGTGACGTGCAGCTTCAACACATGAAGCATATACTTATATACAACCAGAGGAGTCACCCCCTGGTTGTCAGGAGAGAGAATGCAGCTTTAACACACGAAGCATAGACTTCTATACAACCAGAGTAGTTGCCCCCTGGTGGTCAGAAGAGAGAATGCAGCTTTAACACATGAAGCATAGACTTCTATACAACCAGAGGAGTCGCCCCCTGGTGGTCAGAAGAGAGAATGCAGCTTTAACATATGAAGCATAGACTTCTATACAACCAGAGGAGTCACCCCCTGGTGATTAGTGGGGAGAATGCAGCTTTAACACATGAAGCATATACTTATATACAACCAGAGGAGTCGCCCCCTGGTGGTCAGTGCAGAGAATGCGAGTTTGAAGACACTTCCGCATCGGCTTCACTCGGCAGAACCGAAGGTTGCCGCCTGGTTGAAATCGGCAGAAGGAGAATTAGTCAGCTGTTAGCTGCTTGGCTAAATAACAGCGAGCTAACTAATTAGAGGTTGCATGAAAGTACCTCACGATACGTTCAATTACAGGTAAATTACAACTTTATCATGAAATGTTCAAATGTAATGAATAGCAATAGACTTCACTAAACTTGGAGATGTTTTCACGGTGATATTAAATAGATATTATAGATGGAATTTGACTGGTATTGGCGTTGACTACTGCATTCCTGGTACGGTTACATCCCAAAAGCCTTACCTTAAAGCATGTGGGCAGACAGAGCCCCGGGGGCAGATTTTTGTGCAGTTCACACAAATTGCGTTGTTTATTGTTCCCCCACAGATCCGAATGTGCCAGATGAAGTTGATTCCATGCACTCGTGCTTTTCTTCCTTCTAAACGAGGAGTGAAGGACGAGGTATGTCAAAGACGGACAGATGGGAAGCGCGGTCCCTTCAGCCTGCTTTACTAATTAAGGTCTGATGATATGCGATATAAAAAATAAAAAAACGCCTCCCCTCAGCTATTTTTTCCGCCACATGTTTGGGTACACAAGACTGCTGACCTCTGGCTTTCACAGATGCCGTTTCCAAACCGAGGCGGTTTCGCTCGCTGTATGTCGTGCACGACCGAGAGAATTCAAAAAAAGAGAACGCTGCGGATGCACGCGGCTCTTCTCCGGTTATCACAATGCTCTTTCAAATATGAAATGCCAACAGGCCAGAGGGGGTTCGAACTACCGAGGAGCTTTCTCACCGGAGGGTATCTACTCGCGCACCGCCGCACCAATTACCAGGAGAAATCACCTAAATCAGCTGTTTTATTGATCGCCATGTTTGCACGGTCTAAAGTTAAGTGGTTTATCTAATAACACACTGTTCATGGATTCAGGTAATAATTGGGGTATGGTTTTCACATCCTTTCCTCTTCTAAAAATACTAATCAGGCGCTAAATGATTGGCAGAGACGTGTGCCGTCGTTACAACGTATATCCGCAGGTAAAGGGACTGAAAGTGCTTCAGGCTCCAGAGATTAAGTAGGCCAACAAAACACAGAAAGGTGTCTGACAAAAATACAACAGACCAGATGGAGGTGAAGAATGGCATTTCCTCCACTGAGTTATTTTTGGGTGTTCCTAAATCAAAAGTCCCTTTTTAATTTTCTGCAAATGCAATGGCAGGTGACCGTCAGCTGGAGTACTTCCAAAGCTCGGGGAGGCATGAAACTGTTGTATCGTCAGAACAAAGAGATGAACACCTGCGTTCAAAACATATCTGGGCCTTTGATTCAGACTGAACAAAGGACAATAAAGTGTAAATAAAAATATGAGGAGAGGAGTGAAAACATGAAGCACCAAGCTTAACATTATGTTGCTTTCCTTTTAATGGAAGATCAAACTAAAATGATGCATTGCAGACATCGGATTACATTGAGCAGTTTAAATCAGTTCAGATTTTTGGTCACTTTGGGATCAATTTGGTCACTTTTGGTCACTGTGTTTATTTTTTTTGTTTACAGCTGCATCATTGAACAATTTGAAATGGCTCCATTTCTGATTCTCGCCTCTTCTCGACAGCAACATCGGGACATTCGAGTTCAAACAATAAACGGATGGCCACAACCTCAAACTAAATGATTGTTAAATTGTTTCTGTGCTAAAGGAACATTTGGGATATTTTTTAAATAATTTAAAGAAAACTATGAAATGGTAATTACCAGCAGGGAAGACACTTCTGATACACTCCCTTGGCTCGGTAAATACAGATGTTTGGGAGGTGGCCCTTAAAATCTTGATACCAACGCACAACAAAAATATTAAGCAATGAGACCACTACCGTAAAAACTACCGTAACTATGTAAACTAGCTGCATTCTCTCTACTGACCACCAGGGTGCGACTCCTCTGGTTGAATAGAAGTATGTGCTTCATGTGTTAAAGCTGCATTCTCTCTACTGACCACCAGGGGGTGACTCCTCTGGTTGTATAGAAGTCGATGCTTCATGTGTTAAAGCTGCATTCTCTCTACTGACCACCAGGGGGTGACTCCTCTGGTTGTATAGAAGTCTATGCTTCATGTGTTAAAGCTGCATTCTCTCTCCTGACCACCAGGGGGCGACTCCTTTTGGTTGTATAGAAGTATATGCTTCATGTGTTAAAGCTGCATTCTCTCTCCTAACCACCAGGGGGTGACTCCTTTTGGATGTATAGAAGTCTATGCTTCATGTGTTAAAGCTGTATTATCTCTCCTGACCACCAGGGGGTGACTCCTCTGGTTGTATAGAAGTCTATATAAATGACTCTAATTCTCTCTTGATTTATTCCCTCAGTAAACATTGTAAACATGAGTTTATGTCTCAATCTCTAGTTTCAAGTCTTAGAAGATGAGGTGTTGTTTAGTTCATGCAGACATTAAGATATTTGAGGTGCAAGTGGTTCAGACAAGATACACAACTGCTAAACTCTATGAGGAAAATCCAAACTACTTTATGTGCTGTTAAACACTCCCCGGTAATAATTTTAACTTTTTATGAATATAGATGTACATTATTTTGTCTCCTGTGCAAATATTAGTCAAGAACACCGTGGCCAAAAAGTTAAAGGTTCTGAAATTTTAATGTTTACAAATGACCCTCCGTGTACCGAATGACTAATGCAGAAGGTGCTGCAGAGAGCAGATGAACAGTGAATATGTGAATATGAATGCTGAGAGGTTTCAGAAAGAGAAACAGAACACTTGTTCAATGCACCACCTGTCCCTAAAACAGGTCAAAACAAAGCCCGCCACAAACACTGATTTTACTTACTTAGCAGAACTATCAAGTGCAAACGTCCAACTGACCTGACAAACACCATCAGGCTGTTCTCATCCAGCATTCGCGGCTATACGTATGAAACGAGAAGTCAGCCTTGTTTTATTGGTTGTGTACTACATTTATGGCACTTCCGTATTTATTTTAAACCAAACTGCGATCTTTTCCGAAAACCAATTAAGTACTTTTGTTGTCTAAACCTAACTAAGTATTTTTATTGTCTAAACCTAACTAAGTACGGTAAAAGTCGGGTTACAAGCCGCTTCTACAAGCCGCTTCTACCTCCGGTAGCAAGCTAGCAGCAGTACTAGCTAGCGCTGCTGCTAGCTCACCACTGCTGCTGCTACTGCCTGCGTCCCCTCTGCCCGAGTCGGGTGTCGAGTCGGGGCTGGTCTCGCTACCTTCGGTGGTTAGCAGGAGCGGTAGCTGGCTACAGCGGGGAGCTAACGGGGACACTGACCGAAGGTTGTAGCGGCTTGTAACCCGATGTTGTTGTTGTCTAAACCTAACTAAGTACTGTTGTTGTCTGAACCTAACTAAGTACTTTTGTTGTCTCAACCTAACTAAGTACTTTTGTTGTCTCAACCTAACTAAGTATTTGTGTTGTCTCAACCTAACTACAGGGCTCTCAAGTTTTTAAGACAGGTAAGAGTGACATATCATCCTCCTCCTCCCCCCCTCCCCCCAAGCCGTATGCCCACAGACCAGCCCCCCTCCCCCCATATTATTATTAGCTTTATATTCATTGGTTGCTGGATTACATTTCACCCAGATACAACAGATACGTTTTTCTGATTGGCTATTCGTGTAGCCCATTTCTTTTTTTTGATTGGCTGATGAGTGGCACCTCGCTGCAGAACTCCAGGGGATTCGGGGGAGACGTGCTTGATTCCTCCATGGTGAGGGCAGCGCGACCAGGTCATGTTTGTGCGCTGCGGCACATTAAATAGCCTAGAGTTTTTTTTCAGCGTGAGAAATACGATGTGTGGCGGGAGGGCGTGACTTAAGACCGAAATGCGTGACAGTCACGCTCAATGCGTGACACTTGAGAGCCCTGTAACTAAGTGCTGTTGTTGTCTGAACTTAACTAAGTACTGTTGTTGTCTCAACCTAACTAAGTACTTGTGTTGTCTCAACCTAACTAAGTACTTTTGTTTTCTGAACTAAGTTGTTTCCTGTAAAGACAGAGTTTATTTTTACCGTATACAGGTAACGAACGGGAATTGACACGTGTTGCTGGCTTTCGTAGGAAAATGCCCGAAAAATGAGGAAAAACTTTTCATAAGATGTCATACGACATAGGACACATTGGTATTAGACTCACGCAGAAATAGCGGTGCTGATGTATATCGACCGATAAAACCTCAAAATCAGTATCGGCCTCAGAAATCCAGCATCCGCCGGGCTCTATAGCTGACTCCCAAACTGCAATGCAAACACATGACAAACGGGATCCGCCTTTGTTTTCTAAGAGGAGAGCCCTTCACAGGATGAGGATCCAGAGTTTGCAGCCAAAGCCCTGTGAACACCTCTGCGGTCACCAGTGTCCTGGAAAGCCAACACGTGGACTCCTTCACAGCTCTCATGAAGCACATGCGTGTCACTTCAATGCCGTTGTGTGATACAGGGCTTTCTTTCCAACGGTCCCCCTCCCTCCCCACCCCTCCATAGAGATAACACAGGCCGAGAGAAGGTGAGATACTCACAGTCATCCTTCCCTTGTTCAGACAGAGTTGTGAAACAGAAAAAAAGCAGTGAGACAGGCAGGGATGGAGGGGGTGTTGCAGTGATCTGTGCGCCTGCAGCGGACGTGACCCTCCCCGTCTAGACAAAACCAAACACCAGTACACACCAAGTCCCTGCTGGCTGGAAGCTTTACATCATGCACAAAGACAAATGGCTCATTCACTGGTTGTCGGGCGACGCTAGGATCTTATTGCAGAGTGCATATTTATTTTATTATTCTTTATTTTTCACGGCATGTCTCTTCTATAAATCTTTTATTTCAAATCAACGAATCATTATTTCTGTCTGCAGTCAAAGCTTCTGGATCAACTACAAATCCATCTCTCACCCATACGTCCCACTGTAAGAAGCAGTTAAAATGGCAGAGTATGCTTTCATAACCCCACGAGTGTTTATTCTCTTTATGAATTCTCAATTGTTTCTCGTCTTTTTACTCACTCGTTTATATATTTTCTAGTTGCGTTCTCGAGTTCTGTTTCCTTTTCTTTCCCCACACGCTGAAAGACGTTCCTCTGCTGCTGCAGTGACAGAATTTCCCCACAGGGATCAATAAAGCTTCATCTCATCTTATCGTTTATGAATCCGTGAGCGAGGGCAAAACAAAAAGACACATGATCCTCGTGAGGTCGGGGCAACGGGGAAAAGCGCTACATGCATGCAGGTTGTTATATATTTATATACAGTATATATAGAACAATCTGCATAAGCATTTTTTAATATTTATTTATATATATTTATATAAATAAATATAACATATAACATATTTATATTTATAAATATATATATATATATATATATATATATAAATATAACATATATATTAATATTACATATATATATTTATATATTATTTATATATAAATTGATATATATATGTAAATATACAGTATATATCAATACATATATATATACATATATATGAATATAACATATATATATTATATTCAATATATATATATATGTATATATATATATATATATATATATATATATATATATATATATATGAATATGTTTTGTGGGGAAACATCATTTGCAAGAACATATGTCTGCAAAACAATTCTCCTTTAATATAATATAATAAAATATGGCGAAAGTTCCAACGATGGCAATGTTATGATAATTACTCCGAATACAATCTGTTTTGATGATGTTTCACTGCAGAACAAGTGGTGAGCGATTCCGTTCACGTCTTCCTGTTATGAAGCTCACATCTGGACCTGCAAGGCTGAGCCCCTGAAACGCTCTTTCTAATCGTCCATTACTAGACACGGACGGGCTGGAGGTGTCCAACAACGCCAGCATGAAACAAAGTTGTTATTTATCAAACATACATCTCTCCTAGTGACTACATTCTAGGTAATATACAGCTGTTGCAGGAATGGCAGTAAAGATGGCGAGAAACTCATAAATTCGCTCTTCTCATGATTTATAGATGAGGCTCTTGTTGTTAATGGCTTATAAAAAGTTGGTCCCAAGTGAAAAAATAAAGAAAGTTTGGGAAACACTGGTCTGACTATGCTCCATCATTGTGAATAAAATAAATACATTTAAACAAAAATGACCGCGGAGGTTTGCATTGCATAGATTTTCACCACACGATAATCATGGCCAAGAAAAAAAAAGTCAAAAATACAATATTATTGCAATATATATCAAATGGAACAAACAAACAAAGTCAATTTCATCTTTAGCCTTTTTTTTTGATTAAACTTAAAATCAGATTTCCCTTAACTGTGACAAAGCGTGATTGGAGAGGCCCTGGATTATTAACACATTTTCATATGTTTATTAACATGTTTTATCTGTTATCTTCAATAACCAGAAGTTACCAATGTTTGGAATGCAAAAGAATGGAGAACATATAATGTCATTTTGCATACAATTGCAACACAAACACACTGGAAATAATCAATAATTTTGGCCTTAATTTAAAAACACCGACCAGAAACAAAGTGCCGACCACACACGCCTGTGTGCTTTAGACTCCATAAGATTTATTTGTGCATTTAAGCATAAATAACCTGCAGAGGCCTCCACAGTGTCCGGGGTTGTTTTTGTGCAGGCTTAACGTCTCTCAGCTGACAGTTTACTTGATCAACGATGAATAGGCTTTAGCGAAGGCCAGCGAGATTAAAGACTAATCGAGCAGTGCCAACCCAAATGAGCTGGCACGCTGCACACGTTCTGAGGAGCGAGCCTCCAGCTGCCTTCTGTTCGCCGCTATTGATCATCAGAGGAGCCGGACTGGCAGGATGTAGAGCCGGTCCAGGTCCCCAGACCGGCTGCGCGGAAGAGTTACCGTCTCCGCTGCTTCAATCTAATGAGTTCTGGACCGAGTCTGCTTGTAAAAGTTCTGTGTGTGTCACCTGGTGTGTGTGTGTGTCTGCTCACAATTCAAATTACAATGCTTCATCTGGGAATAATAGAGCACACTCCAGAGACACATGATATACTGTGTAGTACATTTCAATAAATAGGTAGAACATAAAAGCATTGAAGTACAAAATGATTGGTGGTAAAATGCATTTACAGTGGTGCAAAAGCAATGAGTATGATATATTTAATTTCACCTGTATGATAGAGTGTGATACGGTATACGTAAAGTTCTTTGTACTGCACATTTTAAACATTGAGAAGGCTTACGGTGTAGATAAAGTACTTTGTACTGCACATTTTAAACAATGAGAAGGCTTACGGTGAAGATAAAGTACTTTGTACTGCACATTTTAAACAATGAGAAGGCTTACGGTGTAGATAAAGTACTTTGTACTGCACATTTTAAACATTGAGAAGGCTTACGGTGAAGATAAAGTACTTTGTACTGCACATCTTAAGCATTGAGAAGGCTTACGTTGCACGTAAAGTACTTTGTACTGTATATTTTAAAGAATGAGAAGGCTTACGTGTACATAAAGTACCCATTACCTCAAACAGCGTCCTTTTTTCCCCTTTCCTGTATTGAGAAGCCAACGCAACCACACCTGCAAAATGAGCACAGAAATAGTTTATGAAATTTTGCCTTTGAGCCATTTCAGTGGAAATAGATGGGAAAAAAAGAGTCATGGTCAAATAAATCCTCCTCATGATGCTTCCAGGCAGAAATCCCAGTGGGTCGTGTCCTGCTTCTTTTTAACTGGACACTATAAACCCATTGTGTGCCACAGAGTTACATAATGCACTTTGCATATCTATACATCTAATTTGCAAACGACTCAGTTATCTTCCCGTAACCAGCAGAACGAGCATGCACATGGCAACAGGCGCTAACGTTTCTGTTTTTGGTGATTCTTGAGCTGCATAACTGGTGACACCCAATTTACGAACACATCATAATGAAGTGAAATGCATCCCGTGCACAGAATGGTGTCTATTTGGCGATCCTAATCAGGCATATGCTATGAACTCTGGGTGAATTAAGACTTTTATCAAACCGAAATGCCGCTCAGCTCTTTCGACGCCTCAATTCTAAAGGGAGCATTAAGCAGCGAGTGTAATAACCCTGGCACGCCGCTAACTCATCAGTCATAACCCACAGTGGAGCATTAAGCAGCGAGTGTAATAACCCTGGCACGCCGCTAACTCATCAGTCATAACCCACAGTGGACGTTCACCTCGCGGCACACGGAGGACCGGAGCAGACCATTCATCCCCTCTTTGTATTACCAACGACATTAAAATCCTCGTGACTCACATCTCAAACATCTCCATCACAGAAACACGTGAATATCAATCCGGTTTGTCGCCTTTTTTTTGCACAGCGGCACTCACTGAAACGCAGAGTTTCAAGGTTGCGTCATGTCTTATTCCACACATACAGCATACCTCCCTCTGCATCTAAAGAACCTCCTCCACCTCCTACAACACAAGCAGGCCTCTGCCATAAAGCTGCTCAGTAAATAGTCTGACTCACAAACCGTTGTGAAGGCTGCTGGCTGGTTCGCACAAGTACATTTGCTTTTGTAAATGTTCCCTTCTTCATTTGATCAAGGCTAATACAGAACAACTTTTCTGAAGCTGAAAAAATGCATATTTCTCCATCAAATCCCTCAGAAAGGGCATTTGGGCCGGGGGTGTAAAGAGTGTCATCCTGTGTAAATGAGGGATAATCTGTGTACTTTGCTCGTCTTTGGCCTGCACACAAAAGATGAATTAGTTGCAGTTAACAAGAGCCAGAATTTGTCAATGGGGACAATGCAACGTCACTAATAGGCTTTAAAGTTTGGGTTTGAACTTTCCCACACAAACGGTGACGTCACTTCATCCAGCAGAAAATGGCACAAATATACAGCGCAGACTTTAACGTTGTAGAAGTCAACATCTGTGTGACAAAAAACACAAAATTCGTGCAGCATCTTAAAAGCTGCAAAAGCCTTTTCACAGAAATCTACCATTGTGCCTCTAATGTTGAAGCAATCTGCAGCTCTGTCTCATCAGCATCACAGTTGGAATTGGATCTCAAAATGCATACAATTAAACAAAATATTCCGTAGATTTACAAGAGCTGAGTGAAACCAACAGAGCTGTTAGCCAACCAGGGACTCAAACCATTATTTTACTGAAACTCCCCCGGGCTTCTACATTGGCACCAAACCCAACAACAAAATGGCCGACAATCTTTTGGTTTTAAATTTGCTGCATGTTTTTTCTTTTCTAACCGGGCAAAAATATTTTATTCTTCCCAGAGAGTGAACCAGATTCTTTGAAGTTTATCTGCACTCCTTATTTCTCACCCGAGTCATGCTAACCGACACATTCACCTGCGATTAATCGGCATAATCAATGACGTCGACGCATGTTTCTTTTATGAATATGTTGTTCTTGTAGCTGGTTATTACAGTCATAAACTAAGTGTTTGAAGGTAAACGTTGCCGACCTTCCACCAGCTGTGTGTCACTGCAGTGTTGGTGGTAAATCCAGCTGAACGGCGCCCGTTCTCCCTCCGTGCTCGTCCACGCCGCAAAACCTCCCCTTGCTCATTCGCTCAGAACCCACCGGCGAACCTCCAGCGCTCACCGGACCAGAACGTGTTGCGGCCAACGCAGACCTCAGACTGATATTCCTTTTTAAATAATCGATTGGTTTCATCTATTGTACTGTCAGGGTGGGGGGTTCCGTTATATTTCCTTGCTTTGTTTGTCTGTCAAAGTAAACAGTTTTTAACATTTTGTTTTGATATTATTAATAAACCCACCCACAATGTATGAATGTGGGGAGTTTTTTTGCATGTGCAGAACCGGAAAAAAAAGTAAATATCCACATTCAGTTTTGCTCGTCGTGAAGTGTAACCCTTTGTTTACATTTTGTCTTCAGAATGACGAACAGTTTGTCCAAATGAAATGAACTTGACAGCTCAGCTTCCTCGACTGCACCTGGAAGCTTCAATGACGTCATCCTGAATAATTAACCATGTGCGATGGAAGATCTATTGACGATGAAATATGTTCACGATCCTCAACCTCCTCTTCCTCTTCCTCCATCACGTTGCTGCTCATCACTGCCACGCGTCTTCCTGTCGGGATGAGTGAACTATGTCGGTCCAAAAGCAACCGTTAGCCGTACGCTACCACCTTGGCCGTGACTCCAGCGGTCAGAGGAGCGGCTGTAAAAAATATTTCATTTTCTATATTCGGCATAATAAAAGTCCCCCGTTATACGTGCTGCTCGTACTCGTCCTCCCTGTGGCATGAGTAGGCTGTCATTTTATTGAAGAATAGCCGTTAATGAAGCGGCAGACATTTTAATGGAGGGGATGAACCAAGAACAAAAGCATCGTTAATGTTATTTGTGAAAATAACAAATATTAATATGTCAAAATGTCTGAAAGGGCCCATTGTTAGGAGATATGAGGCTCCTCGGTTACTATATATATATTGTGACCTCAGCACCGGGGGGCCCGTTCTTCAGACCCCCCCAACGTCAGACCCACGGGGTCACAGACGGCGATTATCATTCTGTCCGATGAGGCTGACCCACATCTGTCAGCTGCCACTGTTTCATCTGCTGAGCGAAACTGCAGCAGCCGGTGATGGATGGAGCCGCCTCCCCGGCTGGATCGCGGCCGGCTGGCTCGCCGACTCGTCGGAGGCAAAGCGACTCTGACGGCCGCCACTTTCAACGTGGCAGAAACAACAACTGGATTGGTGAGTGGAGGTGGAGTGAAGTGGAGGCATTTGAGTAGTACACGTTTCCACATTTCCATTGAAGAAAGACTTTTACTTTTACTGCATTCATCGCATCAATTTGCAGATTAAGACTTTCTATCCAACGTGAGAAAAACTCAAAATTATGCGGATGTTCAGTTAAGTAAATCTTGTATCTCCAATAATCTTATCGGGGTGACCCAGAATGCTCAGTTATTATTACACCGTTCTGTTTGCTGTTGTCTTTAATTGAACCAGATTCAAGGATATTAATCAATTTCTGCATTTATTACCTAAACTGCAGTGCAACTTTTATTCTATTGTTAGTCTTTTAATGTTTTAATGAATGTTTTTAATTGTTTTTTAAATCTTGTTTTCTTTTGCATTATGTTTTGATGCTTTTAATGTTTTTTCTTTCTTTCTCTCTCTCTGTCTCTCTCTCTCTCTCTTTCTCTCTCTCTCTCTCTCTCTCCTGTTGTATGCATGCAATCCTTGGATTCATTATTGATAATTTGACTTCACTGTAAGAGTGTTTTTGAGAGTGTAATTACAAGAGCCAGGCTATAGTCATCAATCATAGTCAAGTGTGAGAATATTTATATTCATGCAATTTATGCAAAATGATATAAGATAATCAAACTGATACTTAATATTTAATTAATGTTATTAGATTGTCATCCTTAGCGTTCCGCGTGCAGGGAAACAGCTCCTACATGCTGTTGAGAAGGTTTCTGTTCCATGGCTTTATTTTTTCATTATTAATGTGAGTGGGATTTTGATTGAGGTTTTTCTTACTTCCTTATCAGAACCCACAAGTTCTGGTTCCACTCGGCTCTCCGTAACGCCGAGGTGCCGGATCTTTGCCACAAAGCCGGGAAAAGGCTTACCGAAGAGTTAGGAAATAATAATGTTTTGAGGATATTTTTGCAGGAAGAGAACTAAAAGGAATTCGCTGTGAAAGCCCATCAAACTCACTCAAGCTCCTCATCTCTTAACACATTGAAGCCGACTGCCGGTTGGATGAAGTGGATTCCCCCTGAGGTACTTTTTCTGCAGCGTGACTAAGACCCCTAAACTACAACAATATCAGCATTCGTTTGCTGTTTTGAGCCAACAGAAAGAAAAGAAACAAAACAGAGAGGACAAACTGGTGTATAGTGACAGTGGGATGGTCTTGGGTTCGCCCGTGGCTGGTTGGCTCTATGTGTGTGTGACATGTAGAAAGCAAAGCTCCTTAATAACAACAGATGCAGGGGTGGATGTTTTCATTTGTGTACCACCATTTAACAAAAAGAAAAACTATTAAAAACTCGGTCATACACACACACACACACACACACACACACACACACACACACACACACACACACACACACAGTCGATCAATCCGTCAGCAACTCAAATCCCACTTTGAAATGCAGCATCTCTGCTTTGAAGTGTCTGCTGCACCGATAAGCCATGAAGAAGTTTGGTGAATTCAAAGTGTACGGAATAGAGAGAGAAAAATAAATTTTCTGTTTCACACTCGGTGAGTTCTAGTTGGGTGGAGGGAGGAGGTTTGATTGTGCAAACTGGCAGCCGGTAGTCTGACGTCATTCAGCCACATCTGTAAACATGTGAATGCACTGCTGCAACTTTTCCTCATGCAAACAAAACCACTCCAAATGCTGTAAAAAACGCTCCAAATGCTGTAAAATAAATGCTCCAAATGCTGTAAAAAACGCTCCAAATAGCTCACATGCACAATGAATTGTGACATTGCTCGGAAGTTTGCTCACTCTGCTCCGAGGTTTGGCTTTTTGCCCGATCTGGTTGCACGCTCAAAAATGAAGCCGATGGTTTTCAACACTTTCACCGCAAGGTAAGGAAAAGGGAGCAACCAGCCAGAGAGCTGACAGCTGATATCACACAGGCCATTAACCGCACTGAGTGACAGATGATGATGTTAAAACCTGAGGTACAGCTGGATGTTTCATTAAGGATTAATGAAGTCTGAAACAGAAAGTATAAACACCCTGAAGAAAATATTGATCCGAGAGCACACAAAGTGAGGAATTACTGCAGATGATGAGTGATTGTCTGAACTTGAAGATGCTATGTGGGTCAAAACGTTGCCCAGATTCTTGCAACTTGCTTGAAAACAATTGGTTCCCCGTAGGGATTCGGTCAAATTGGAAACGTTCGCGTGAAATGATCCTCTGGAGCCGACTCGTGTCGCATTAAAGTGCTGTAGGTGTTGCTGCACCGCCTCTGGAATCGGCGTGACAAGCCGCTAACCGCGTCCGGTCACTTATCCGTCACGGCCCGAAAGTGTGGCGCAGTGAGGACGGACATTTCCCCCCCGACGCCGTCACGCAGCCCTTTGCAGCTGTCCGGCTGAATGGCCGCCGCCGTCTCAGAGCCAGTTCACTGAGCAGCCCTTCATCTTTCTTTCGACGACCTTTATTGGCAGCCTCAGCACTGTGGCTTTTTCCGCCGCAAAAGTCTGTTCTTGCAGACACAAGGGCCAAAAGCTTTGTATCTATAAAGTGAATGCACCAATGCACTGCGTTGGCGTATGCTTTCGTACAAAAAGAGGCTAATTATTAAAGTCAACAAATGGAAGAAGGCCTTTTTAATTCTGTGAAGACCTCCAATTTGTTCAGTGTCCTGAATCTCAGATTAGATTAGTTAGGATTAGGGTTTGACAAAATTTGAAATAAACCAGGAGAAGGATTAACTTCTGTGTTTCCCAGATACTGTCGTATTTGTGGCGGCTTGGAACGCTTGTCCGTTCGGATCAGGACGATTGCTTGGGCCTTGATTGTTTGAGGCCCTGATTGCTTGAGCCCCTGATTGTTTGAGACCCTGATTGCTTGAGCCCTTGATTGTTTGAGACCCTGATTGCTTGAGCCCTTGATTGCTTGAGGCCCTGATTGATTGAGGCCCTGATTAATTGAGGCCCCGGGTTGCTTGAGCCCCTGATTGCTTGAGGCCCTGATTGCTTGAGCCCCTAAATTGCTTGAGGCCTCGATTGCTTGAGGGCCTGGTTGCTTGAGCCCCTGATTGCTTGAGCCCCTGATTGTTTGAGCCCCTGATTGTTTGAAGCCCCGATTGCTTGGGGCCCGGTTGTTTGAGGCCCTGATTGCTTGTGGCCCTGATTGCTTGAGCCCCTGATTGTTTGAGCCCCGGATTGCTTGAGGCCCTGATTGCTTGAGCCCCTGATTGCTTGAGGCCCTGATTAATTGAGGCCCTGATTGCTTGAGCCCTTGATTGCTTGAGGCCCTGATTAATTGAGGCCCTGATTGCTTGAGCCCTTGATTGCTTGAGGCCCTGATTGATTGAGGCCCTGATTAATTGAGGCCCCGGGTTGCTTGAGCCCCTGATTGCTTGAGGCCCTGATTGCTTGAGCCCCTGATTGCTTGAGGCCTCGATTGCTTGAGGGCCTGGTTGCTTGAGCCCCTGATTGCTTGAGCCCCTGATTGTTTGAGCCCCTGATTGTTTGAAGCCCCGATTGCTTGGGGCCCGGTTGTTTGAGGCCCTGATTGCTTGTGGCCCTGATTGCTTGAGCCCCTGATTGTTTGAGCCCCGGATTGCTTGAGGCCCTGATTGCTTGAGCCCCTGATTGCTTGAGGCCCTGATTGCTTGAGGCCCTGATTAATTGAGGCCCCGGTTGCTTGAGCCCCTGATTGCTTGAGGCCCTGATTGCTTGAGCCCCTGATTGCTTGAGGCCTCGATTGCTTGAGGGCTTGGTTGCTTGAGCCCCTGATTGCTTGAGCCCCTGATTGCTTGAGCCCCTGATTGTTTGAGCCCCTGATTGTTTGAAGCCCCGATTGCTTGGGGCCCGGTTGTTTGAGGCCCTGATTGCTTGTGGCCCTGATTACTTGAGCCCCTGATTGTTTGAGCCCCTGATTGCTTGAGGCCCTGATTGCTTGAGGCCCTGATTGCTTGAGCCCCTGATTGCTTGAGGCCCTGGTTGATTGAGGCCCCGGTTGCTTGAGGCCCTGATTGCTTGGGGCCCAATATTGTTTAAGTACCGCTCAACTCTGGTTGGTACGTGTTTTTCTACAGTACCACAAGGGCCTTACGTAGGGACCCTATGATTTTTAAATGTTGCACACAAAAAACATCACAGGATTTGATGCCAAAAATAGAATCAGCTGTAAAATACAGAATACCAAAAATGTGGATGCGATCTGAGAATAATCAGTGCGTGGCGTTTGGAACGCTTGTCCGTTCAGATCGGGCCGATTGAAGTGCTGATGCTCATCACTGGTTGAGCAAAAGTGAACTGCAGTGGAGTTGTCAGGGGAAACACTTCAGTACCAAGCCGATGCAAAAACTCATGGCGGTACAGTACCGTAAGAACCGGACGTAGGGAACATGATGAAATGTGGATGCAAATCAGGGTCTACCTGTCATTGTAATGAACATTCAATAAACTGATGTGTTGGTATCATCTACAGGCACGCTGCTTCCATCCTCTCTTCACCATACACAAGTGAGAAAAGAAGAAACAAGTAAAAATGCCTCCATCAATGTGATCTAGAAATAGCAACTGTAAAAATGTAACACGTATTAATTCTCACGTTTTGTTTTCGTGCGACATGCCTAAGAAGCTTTGGAGAAGTGCTGCATTAAACGCTCACATTTCCCCCCTCAGACAGTGAGTCAGCGCGCATAAGAAAAAAAACCTTCATCCAAAATTATAACTGTAAACACGCGTGTAACACAGCACAAGTCAGTGCTCATCAGCTGAGGAGACGGGAAACCGGTGGGGGGGAACTAACACAGACTGGATCTCGTTGCTGTTAGACCTGAGTGGAGGATTTCACACTCACATGTATTTATGAATAGCTGCCTCTGAGTTGCATTCATCCTTCGTGAAAAGCTCCAAATGTCCAAAAATTGCATCTGTGATACGACACAATATGCCGTTTGGTGCCTTTGGGAGAATTTTTACATGCAATATCGGACATAATTTTGCTTTCTGTGACGTTAATTGTGCATGGACGGTATATGAGACATGGACGTAGTCATCGTGACGTCACCCGTTGGCTTGTGGACTGAAGCGTTATAAAGTTATGTTTGGCCTTCGCCATCTTGGATTACGTCTCTATGTCTCCATGTTGTTGTTTTTTTGCAACCGATGAACGTAAGTTACCATATTTGGAATGCGTATAGACGGCGTATACGTCTGGTAGCGACAGTGACCTGTCAATCACAGTAAGCCCCGCCCTAAAGTGTCCCCTGCTTTATGGTCTGTTTGACTCTAAATTACTATAATTTACTAAATGAATATCATGCTGTATTGAAGAAGACTGAAACTAGAGATTGAGACATAAACTCATGTTTACAATGTTTACTGAGGGAATGCATCAAGAGAGAAGTAGAGTCATTTATATAGACTTCTATACAACCAGAGGAGTCGCCCCCTGGTGGTCAGGAGAGAGAATGCAGCTTTAACACATGAAGCATATACTTCTATACAACCAGAGGAGTCGCCCCCTGGTGGTCAGTAGAGATGCTGCAGCTTTAACACATGAAGCATAGACTTCTATACAACCATAGGAGTTGCCCCCTGGTGGTCAGGAGATAAAATGCAGCTTTAACACATGAAGCATAGCCTTCTATACATCTATACTTATTTTTGCAAACTGAGAAGTTGCCCCCTGCAAGTTTTACGACACTTCAGCATCGGCTTCACTCAGCAGAACCGGAGCTTTCCGCCGGCTGGCCAATGTGTCGGCAGTGGATGACGGTCTAGTTGACCTCTGACCTCTATGCCCGAATCAGGAACAGGAAAGTCTATGTTTCTCCGAAACTTGGCTAAATCCTGTATTAACGTTGGCGGACAGCACCATGTCAATAGTTGTAGACCAAAAACATTTTTTAGAATAATGCTGCAACATCATGAATGCCACGGTGAAACCCATAAACTGCAAACATGTCACATGCTCATAGAATCCACTAGAAGTCCTTTTAAAAATACACAACTACAATCAACACTATTTTCTCTGCTGCTTCAGTAGCCCGCTCACTCAGAAGTGTCCCGTCACACCACATTGGATTCTCTGTGCAGGCGGTTTGTTCTGGCCAAAGACCAATTGATTTTTGGAACGTACAAGTGGCTGGCGCCCAGATTGTTATATCATCACTCATTGTTTCGGGGCCCTTCCAGATTAATTTGATCACAGCAGGATAAAAATGGTCCATCGGGCTGTAATGGGGCTGTAACATTGTGTCTGACATGATGTTCAACCCCACATGGTTGACGGGGAGAAGGGGAGGAGCTCCAGGGACAGGAGCAGCATGTCCGGCCGTGAGAGGTTTCATCAATCTGTGATTAGCGTCCTCGGATGACAGCATCTTAGAACCCCCACAGGGCGTCTTAAAACAGACTCATGCGCAACAATGTGGAGGTGAGATCTGGAAAGCGAGGCACACTGTGTCCATATTCTGTGTTTCAATTACACGTTTACATATGATGCTCGAGTTACTTTTCGTCTGAATATCTGGAACATTTCAAAGAAGCTTTCCAGGCGATCAATAAAGTGAATCTCAACATTCCTCATAATTAGATCCGAGACCAGATTTCTGAGGGCAAAACGACTTAATAAATGCGTTCAGAGTGGTTCTGTAATGCACTTAGACGCTCAATGAACTTGAATCTGTCTTTGGTCCATTCGTTCCTGCAAAATAAAAAATGAATGGGCCGTACGATTTCTTTTGTGTATTTTAGTCCATTCATTAAAGAACACCTGAGGTTCAACGCAAATCTTTGGCATCATAAAAGTGCTCCTTCTAGATTCACCAAACAATCCTGAACTCTCATCAGTTGTCTCTCACTCCAACCTAGGAGACAAAGGTGAAAATAACTGGAGTTTTATTTTGTGTTTTGCATTTCATGGAATACGAGATGTTGTGTTGTGGCCTATTGCGACATGTTGCCTTTTGGGAGAGTGTTTTTTATTCTGTTTTTATTTAAACCTTTATTTAACCAGGAGAGTCCCATTGAGATTAAAAATCTACAGACAGAAAACACAGAACAAGACAAGTTAAAAGAAACTAAAAGCTAAGAGACAGTGACGTAACAGAGTTTAAGAAACATTTACATTTTGGTGAACCTGCCTCTATTTCTTTCATAGTAGATTTAAAAGCAGTCAGTGGTGTCAGTTCTCTGAGCTTGATGAGTTTGTTTGTAACGGAGGTCAATTTATTATTAAAATAGTTTGCCAGAGTTGCCACTCAGTGTCTAGACTAGAGAGAGGATTTTTTTTTTGACACCTGCACTGTTGTCTGTTCAAATTAAATAAAAATAAACATGTCCATAATGCGTTTGTGGTTATTTTCCCGCTGAACCGGACTCACACCAAACCCTCCGTGTGCCGGTACCGTCGTTGTCATGAAGATGGCTGTGATGGATCAGTAGCTGGTAGGAGTTCATCCACAGAGACAGAGACGCGTCATGTACTCTGACAAACATCGCCCACTAGAGGAGAAAACACTCAGAGGCACAATATTCAATCGAGGGCGTAAACGCTAACGAAAAGAATGTGACCGCGTTTGAAACGCATATACAAGGAAACAATGGACCTGTTGAAACGGTGTTTTCGAGCATAGCCAGCCTTAAGTCTGCCTTCATAGTGTGCATATTGAATTTAAAACGCCTGCACTGATTTATCATACAGCAGGAACATAACTTACCCATCAAAAAAAAAAAAGCAGACGCGATGCTGACTGTGATGGATCGCCTCGTGCAATACTTTTAAAAGTTGATTTGCATATAAATAAATGTAAATTATAGCGGCAACCCAGATCCGCACGCCATAAAAAAGAGCTGAGAAGCGCTGGTCGTGTGCAACAGGAATGTAGGTTATAATTACGGGATTCAAAGAGGCTGTGACGGTCAAAGCCATCGTTGTGGTTCTTTAAATCCAACCTGATGAACAGCTACAGTCATTTCAGTTTGATGTTGTTCAATTTCACACTGCATTTAATTCATACATCATCATGCTGCATTTCATTTGATACCTGGAATCTTTCGTTGGGTTGTGTATTGATCATATAGAGTAGCAGGAATGACAAGACCTCAGAAAAAAACAGAAGTAAATACAAAACCATATTCTATTAAATTCTCAGAAATTAAAGGAAAAACCATCACAGGGGTCCGCATCAACGTAATGTGTAATTTCGCTGAGCTCAGATCTGATGGAGCGTAATTGTTCATCCAACACCGAGTCACTGTCTCTTTAATGTGAGATTATAATAATTGTAATGATAAAGATAACTTTCATATCATCATATCATCAAATAAATAATATGATTTTGTCAAAGTTCCAACACACTGCTGCACTTCTCAATGTAAAAACTACTCCCAGAAATACAAAAAGTTCAAAGTCATCAGGAATTAGTTCTTCAAGCAGATTTTCCCACATCTGTCCGCGGGGACCAGCGTGCCTTCAGAGCCTGCTGGCATTCCTTTCAAAGGCAACGTGTTTAGTTTCGCCCTCTTCATTAGAAACTTAACAAAAGCACAAAACTAAATAGATGGGAAGTAACAAGCCGGCGGTCACCTGGGGAAAGTCTGAGCTCAAAGCCAACGAGTAAAGAGCCGAGTCTTTGGATTTTGACTTTAAACAGGGGTGAGTGTAGCGTACACAGTCAATTTACTCAAAAAGAAAAAAAGTACTCATTTGGTCCCAGTCTAAAGAGAGCAAAATCTACTTTTGCCTCAGAGTATTTTTTACTCTATATATATAATTGATTCTATATATAGATACTCTACTCTAATGGCTACGGCTAGTAACTACGCTCCAAAATTCTCCGGAAAAATGACTTCCCTGTTTTTCCTGTGTACTAAAACGCATATTGGGACAATTCTTTTATTCAAGGCTTCGACCAAGCGATATCTCTCCTACCAAATAACGCTCCCAAATTTAACAAGAACATTTTGTATTCTGCTGCAGTAACATTCAGAGTGTCAAAAGGACAAGGAGCCTAAATGAAATGGTACGTTTAATTTTTTAATTTTTTTAATTTGGGAAATAAATCAATAGTCAATAGATAAAAACTAAAATAGTCTTTAGTGGCAGCCCTAACTGGGAGCCAGTCAATCAGCCCAATCTGAACTGGGCGATGCCCCAAATGAGTACTGCATGTGTCATAAACCATTATGCACATCTCGAACCGACTGAACCTTAAAACAAACCAACGTCCAGAGTTCAGCTTTGACAGGTTCATACCATGAAGTCAAGTCCCATCCAGCTCAGAGGCCTTCATGCAGGCTTCCCTCCCTGCCGCTGAGCGTTAGCTAGTGAGGTCAGCGCGGAGTTACATCACCGCTTGGCACCCAACCTGATAGAACTGCCCTGGGAGTAGACTGGGACTGTGGCTGTGTACAGTATCACAGAAAAGAGGAGAAAAAGAGGTTTTACAGTCTTTAACAGTAGAAAAGTAGCCTGCAAGCACCTCGTTTTTACAACATCCATCAACGTTGCTTCCGATTGGGGAAGGGAAAAGAAAGTTGCGCTGCCACAACTACTACTTTGAACACACACATACTCGTTTGACAACGGGGAACAAAGTGTGTAGAAAATAGTGCGTCTTGTCCTCGCTGTCACGTCGATGGGTCGACGTTAATGAGCGCGTCCGAACGGGTAGAAAGAGACGTCCTCGTTTCTGATCGAAGCGAGACAAGCATCCTCACATGCATCTCAATTGAGTCACTCGTGCGGCCCTAACCCATTTCCAAACGAGCGTCTGGCAAGACCCTCCTTGTCGAGGCGGATCGGGTGACTGCACAGAGGCGTGTGGACCGACGGTGAGGGCGTCGAGCTGCAAACAGAATGAAAATGACCAAGAGAGACAGAGGGAGATGCCGAGAGAGAGAGACAGAGATGGAAGGAGGCATCTCACTGGCTTGTGCAGCTCCCACACACTTCACGTCTCCACGCTGTCCCTCTTCTTTTCTTCTTTTTTTTTTTGCAAGGATGATTTCGCGATGAATCAGCCTGTGACCTACATATCTGAGCACCCAGGCTTCAGAGAAAACTAAATTAAATAGATATCATTAGTCGGCTTCTCCACATCCACTTGGTCCACGATCGCGGTCGTTCGATAGCCTCGCCGACGAGGTCGGAAGATGTTTTTTTTTGGGCGGGCGGGTAGGCGGGATTGTGTCTGTGTGTGCAAACGTGCGGCGCCAAAAAAATTGTGTTTTTTTTGGCGGCTGATAGGTAACAGAACATGAAATTTGATTCACTGCTAAATGTCAAAGTGCCGTCAGCTGGCAGCTTCTGTTAATTTCAAAAGCGAGAGAGAAAAAAAAGAGAAGCTGCTCATGACTTTCTCCTCCTCTCTCTTCTTTCCCCCTCATCCTGTGCAGAATCACCAAAGGAAATCTAACTTTTGATAACACTTTACTTCTTAGGGTTAGGGCTTAAAGGCTATTTTGACGTCTCGTCGGGCCTCACGCTCCCGCTGACCTTTCCCCTTTTAAATCGAGCTCATGAAACCCAAGAGTGAGATTCATGGAGTCAGCAGACTTGAAAGCAGATCGATGAGACGAACAAATCCCAACTTCCAAATTAATATTCTGCCGGTTGACCCATCCAGTTCATAATGATTTGCAGAAAGAAAAAAACGTACATCTCGCATCAAACTGCCGACAGAAGCACGCTCAGCCTTAGCCTCGGGATGCGAGCGGATCGTTGTCCTTTCAGGACCACTGAGCTACGCTAACGAGCCGCTCATGGACGTCCATGTGTATGTATGACAAACACACACTGCTGCCTGAGGCGCTGAGCGCACACATACACACACACGCCTCCGTGTGAGTCCACTTTACTGTCGACTGAACGATTCGGGGCAACTTGCACTCCTAGAAAGTCATTTTCTTGCTCAACATGGACGAGGAGAACCAACTACAAACTGTGTAAAGGCGGGAAAAAAAGGGGGGGATTTAAAGATGGAGGTCGGGCAAAACCTTTCACAGGGAGAAAAAGGGAAGAAACTGTGTTGAGGACAATCCCAACCCTGGATGGACAGAAGCAATAGATGTCATGTGACCAGAATGAATAACATAACAGAGTTACAGCACATTCAATGCATATGACAGAAATGATTCATAATAAGAGAAGTAGGCATGATGAAGAAGTTACAACAACCAAGAATAACAGCAACAGTGGACGTAATAGAATAATAATGATAATAGAAGCAGTAATGGAACTAACAGCAATGCAACTAATAATAATAATAATGATAATAATAAAGGGGTCACATTATGTGAATATATATCTTCAGTTTGTTTGGATTAATTTTTTCCCCAATCATGTTATTTATTTGTTTGTCTTTATACTGGGCGACAAACATGTATGTATTTATTTCTATGTTTGTTTGGTGTTTTGTCTTGTTAGTGACGTCTATTTCCACTGTATTGTGAAATATTTATATACGATCGTGATGTATATGTACTTGACTCTGTACTGATACGAGAAAAGTAACCACCTGGACCTTTGGAAATGTTGAAAATCCAATAACCAAAATGTAATGTCCATTTCATTTATGTTTGTCAAGACACTGCTGCGTTGTTTATCCTCCTTTTCATTGCAATCACATATTCTATGTTGCTGCCAATCATCAATTAATAGACAATAAAGCCGGGTATGACCCAGACCACGCTGGTATAGACCCAGACCACGCTGGTATAGACCCAGACCACGCTGGTATAGACCCAGACCACGCCGGTATAGACCCAGACCATGCTGGTATAGACCCAGACCACGCCGGTATAGACCCAGACCACGCCGGTATAGACCCAGACCACGCCGGTATAGACCCAGACCACGCTGGTATAGACCCAGACCACGCCGGTATAGACCCAGATCACGCTGGACAGATACTATATCTCATCTCTCTTTTAATGCCGCACATGCACACGTTCAGAAGCCCTTGTCGTGGGCCCTGTGATTTCCCCTCCGGTTGCACGCGCAGTCACATGGCACGAGAGCTTATCTGACATATAATGACCAAGAATCAATTCATGTATAGCCGTTAAAGTCGGGATGAACAGGAGCTGTTGTTGGAGGCACTTTACCAGCGAGTTAATGGGATGGAAACGCAGTCTGACACATTGGGAAACCCCGAGCTGACCTACAGAGGGGCAAGGACTTCACTAGTGCTGAACAGCGCTGCAGTTTGCCGTTGCATAGAAAGATGTCAGTTCTTTTCAATCGTACATTTGAATATAAATAGATTTTTCCGGCCCCTCCGAAAAAAATACCCACTTGATCTGCAATCAAGTTGAGAAAGAAAGAAAAAGGCGGGAGAGCCAGCTGTGGACACATCCAGCATATTTACTTTGAATTTAACATTAATACAGTACGTTGTTTCTATTACTCATAAATACTAGAACTTTTATTTTTAAAAGGTAAAAACAATTATTAAACTAACAGTTTTGAGTCATTAATAATTCTGCAGAATTCTTCGATTTTATATATTTACACACTATTTGAAGATTTGTTGTGGCATTTTACAATAATGAATATAATACAAATAAAATATAAAATATAATAATAACAACGACGATAATAACAATAATAATAATACATTGAAATGATATGTCTGTAAAAGTATCTATTTAAGCCAGCTTGTTGTGGACGGTTCAGGTGGCTGACGAACAACAACAATAACAATAACAACAACAATAACAACAACGCATTCTGCAGAACCACAGTGGAATCTGTAAGTTTGATAAAGATTTTGTGATTCTAAAAAGGCTTTTTATTTTTGGTTTCAGGATCTAAAAGCGGAGCGCGAGAATAACGGTGACCTTTAGAAGCGGTTCTCTTTGAAGCGCTCTGCCACCTCCATAATCCTCAAAAGAGCAAAGTCAGAACGCAGTTGTGAAGAGAATGAACTGAGCTCACACACACACACACACACACACACACACACACACACACACACACACACGTCCTTGTGCACTCTCAGTTATGTAACCATAATGCAACAGACAGCTTGACTAAGGCGTCTTGTGATCGCCGTTAACTTTGTCATTCTGAGGAATTCATTCATTCATTGCGATGTTGAGCTGATGACCTGCGAGTCGAGAGATGAATCATGTGGACAGGAGATGTCTCCATTCTTGCCGGTCGTTTCACACCAATCAAATCCACAACACACACACACACACACACACACACACACACACACACACACACACACACACACACACACAGGAGGACATTAGTAAAACTACAAAGGGCAAAACATAATAATAATAATAATAATCAACCTGCTGTAATTCTTTATTCTTTCATTTCTATTTAGTTTTGATGAATTGTGATTTCCCCCAAAAATGTTATGTAGCAAACTCGTATAATAATGAAATGAAAATAATAACGAGTATCGAGCCCAACCTCCCTCCAAAATAAGATGAGATTTTAACAATCCCCTCAAAATAAGTCACTTTTCAATTTATTGAGAAAGATGTTGTTGTTTTTTTAAGTAGGTCTATCACGCAATAAATAAATAATCATGATGAGGACGGCACATAATTATCATGAGACGACATCGTCAGTTCTCGCTGAAAGATGGAAAAAGAACCTTGATGGAACAACCCCCGCAGAACCCAAACGGTGCGGTGGACATTTAAAGAGCACCGCGTCGCCCCGGTGGTCATGTGACCCGCCGCCCTGCAGGGCCTAGCGCTCCATGGAGGCTCCTGGACTGACGCAGGTATAGTTAGGGGTTCCTCTCCATCACACACACACACACACACACACACACACACACACACACACACAGGCGCTCAGGGGGGCTGGCAGATGCACGCAGTGAGACGCAGGGCTCCCAGAGGCCTTTGCTGCGGCGTGCAGGCAGGCGCCATGACAGCCAGGCACACAGTCGACTGTGACAAATAGTAGTGGACTTTTTACGCCCTAGCAACTCACAACCCCCACCTCTAACACACACACACACACACACACACACATGCACGCACACATACACGCACGCACACACGCACACACACACATGGACACACACACAAACGCACACACAAACACACGCAGATACACGCACACACACAAACATACACACTCACACATACAACACACAAGCACACACACACACACACACACATACACACACACAAACACACACTCACACATACACCACACACACATAAACCACACACACATACACCACACAAACAAACACACACACAAACTCACACACACGCATACACACACAAACACATACACACACACAAACACTCGCACACACACACACACACGCACACACACACATACACCACACAAACACACGTACGCACACACACACACACACAAACACTCGCACACACACGCGCGCGCACACGGAAACACCCACACACACACACACACACACACACACACACACACACACACACACACACACACACACAAACACATGCACACACACTCTGCACCCCCACCTCCTCCGCCATCTCTTTTCCCATCAATATACACAGAGATTGGAGGCACAGCCCATCATCAGCTCCTGGCTCCTCGCGCAGGGAAAAGGAGGGGAGGAGGAAAGAAAACACACAATGCTACAACAACAGCAGAAAAAAAAGCTAAATCTGCAGAAATATTATGCACCGTCATATCACTCACCGAATCTGAGGTACGACGAGGTGAGCAAAGACTTCCAGTTGCATTCCTGCACTTATATAATAATATTAAAGATGCGGTCATATTAACTCTGAATCCTTAAATCCCATCACAAACAAAAGTAACATTTTTAACTTAATCTGATTTTGTGTTGATTTGTTTGATTGTGTGGCTGCACGCAACGCTTTAAAAAAGAGGAATGTTTTTTGGAGCATGTAAAATAGCTTTAGAGGAAGATGAATCAATGCAAGAAAGAAGAAAAGTCCACTTATTAAGTTTGATTTTCAGCTCCATTCTATCTAATGTAGCGGAATCTGGCATGTGTGAGCTAATAAGCACGAGACACACGCATGTATTAAACACCCCTGAGCCTTAATCATCAGCATGTAGCCATTATTCTGCAGGGCACATCAAGAGTTTATATAGACCACCTGCAGGCTATGGGCTCAAGCATTATTAATGCACTGTATACATATTAGAATGAAAACATTTGATGGCTGACAAACAGAATGCAGAGAAGCAGCGTCTGACCTGGATTTAAGGGTGACGGTGAGGGGAGATAAACCGCAGAGCCGTGATGTAATTATGATGCGAGGAATGTGAGATGTTATTGAAAATGTGAAATAATGACGTGAACGGGCTCTAGTGCAGGACACCAATCATGTTTACAAATCCCCAAAGCTAATAAGCAGTATTACCCCGTTCTAGGAAAGCTCACAGTAAAATAAAGCCCTGCCACAAATAAAGTGAATAAAAACCAGTGCACATGAGTACACAGTCGTGGAATAAGACTGTACTTTTTGAGGTACTTTACTTGAGTATTTCCATGTTCAATACTCAAGTTACGATATTAGTTCCCATTGTTACTTTCTATACGTTCAGCAACAATGATGCATTGTTATGGATTAAGTATAGTAGTACATAAAGTACATAAAGTAGTAGTAGCCCATATAAAGTAGTACAACATAAATCCTGCATCAAATACCTCTCTGTGTAAGTTCAGTACTACGTCCCAATTACTTCAAAGTTGTACTTCAGCACAAACAGGTTAAATAAATAAATAATAAATGATGTTGTATATTGTGCAGACTTTGAAGCCCTTTGAGGCACATGTGTGACTTTGGGAGACACAAATACAACTGCATTGAATTGGAGAAGAAGAAGATAAAAAAAATATTCATGAAATAAAATGATGAGATAAGGAAGTTGCAATAAATAAATAGAAATATTCAACTTGAGAAAATAAATATGTAAATTGTCTTTCGGTCTCCAGCAGCATCGAATACGACGTCTGCGAGTGTGTGTGTGTGTGTGTGTGTGTGTGTGTGTGTGTGTGTGTGTGTGTGTGTGTGTTTGTGTGTGTGTCTTGTAATTTGTAAACAGGTGTGCAGGAAAACGGGTAAAAGTGAATTTTTTAATTTTATTTTTGGTTTGGTGTGAGGAGCAGCCCATAACCCGTCTCTCTCTCTCTCTCTCTCTCTCTCTCTCTCTCTCTCTCTCTCTCTCTCTCCCCCCCCCCCCCAAATAAACCAATCTCTTTTGGCTTTTGACCTCTCACAAAAAAATACATACATACATATAAATATATATAGTTGAAGACCTGTGACGCATTCAATACCCTAAAAGGTCAAATTAAATATTCCCCCAAAACGTAAAAATATGAGAGCAACAGAGTCCAAAACAGGAAGTTACATTTCTTCATTAATCATATCATGACCCCTCAGATTTATCCTGTGACCCTGAAGGGGATAATCCCTTAGGTTGGGAACCACCAAACTAAACTAATATATAATAGCATAGAAGGTATTAAAACTACTCCGGTAATAACATGCATGTTGACACATCAATTTTATATTTTATATAGTGATATATAATAATAATATATCACATTTGACAGCAATAAGTACTTCTACATTTCATACTTTAAGTACATTTAGCTGATAATACTTTAGTGTTTTTTACTTTTTTTTTGGTGTCCTTTTAGGGTCAGTGGGAGAAACAAGTAGGGAATAAAACAGTACTATATAATTATCTTTTAATACAGCAAACAGCTGATCATTTACAGCAAACAGTTGCTCATTCACTCATCCAGAAGTTACGGAGCAATGCGTTTGTGTCTCTTTCAGATCTCTAGAACTCCTGAGGGGAGTATCTGTCTATTTAGCGGCTGAATGATCCACTCTGTGTCGGTCCGCTGCTCGACGCTGAGCAGGTTGCATTCATTGAGTTTTTAAAGCGCTTGCTCACTGAAAACAGTAAAGTTGTGGCTGGACAGCGAAACAATTAAGTAGAGCTGCAGATTCGGTTGATTAGTCTCGGTAGGTTCATCACGCCGAGCAACACGTTGTTTTTACATGATGTTGTTATGATAAAGTTATCAATCGTAACCACATTAATGAGACTTAAAGGCCCCATGTTGCAAAAAGTGAGATTTTCATGTATTTGTTTTATTATAAAGCAGGTCTAAGAGCTATATACAGTGAAAGTTGAGAAGTACACACACAGTATTCAGCGAGTACCTTTAAATATTGATCTATATGTATATAATTATACAGTGTGAATGCGTCCCAGTTTATTTCTGTTTGCAGTTTGTTTGAATAACATTCAGGAAGTAAACATCGACCTAATTCCGTTGAAATGTCCTAAAACCGTTAAAAGAAAAATGGAATAGAAGTAGAACGGACATTTGAATCAACGTAGCAGGACGGTCAGAGCGGCGGCCATTTTCTGTGTAAACTAAACGGGTCATTTCATAAAACCAGCGTAGCAGCAAAGCGTGGTGGAATTAGCTAGCTAGCGTGCTAATCCCACCACGTGTTGATGCTACACTGGTTATATAAAGTTGCTGAACAGCGCTCCACCTCACTGTTCGTTGCTCTGGACAAGGACAAGCTAACAAGCTAACAAGCTAACTAGCCACCTATCTCCGAAGCGCTGTCCATAACAAATAACAACAATCGTCATTTCCTTTTGTAGGTGAAGGACCATCTTCTGCTACGATTCTATTTTCTTTAAATCAAACAGACAGTATGAGAAATATAGTGATTGTGTTTTTTTTCAACATTAAAGCAAGTAAAAAGTATGAACCTGAAAATGAGCGCAATATGTCTCCTTTGAAGTACTTTTACTTGAATATATTGGTACTTTGAATTGAAAAGGAACATCGAGCCACGTCGGGTTACTTCTAATACTTTAATCTAGTTTTTTTTCACAGCGACAGAACATTTAATCACAGTGAGTGTGTACATTGATCTGTGAGTGAGGAGGGTTTAGATGATCAGCCTCCTTTTAACTCACACCACATAGACATTCATATGCCTGAGTCACTCCCAGTAAAATAAAGACCACATTTTTCATAATCCCACTGCAATTACCTCCTGAAAAAGAAAAAGGAAAAAGCTCTTTTCTAAACCGCAAGAACATTGACTTTATTATTGTCCCCGTATTCAGATGCCCCAAGGGCTCTTTGCATCACCGCTGCTCAGTCAGAGAAGTCAAACAGAATTTAAAAGAGAATTGTCATATCCCAATAAAAGTATTCATGTTTTTGAGATATTGTATTTTCTTGAATTAGATCTCGTCCCCTGCTTTGTGTTGCACAATCATCGTGTCCCCTTCAAGCACCCTCCGAGGGCCTGGCGGTTCTTCTTTAATTATGATTTTTTTTCATGCATGAGCAGGTTCTCTGATTGAAAGTCAGAGATATTACAAAGTATATCTTCGTGCCCATCTCATCTCGCCCTGTGTGTTCGATAAGCGTTTTTTTTTTTCATCACGCACTTTAGAGGATCTTTGGTCGCACATTATACGTCCCCGGTGGAGCCGTTGACCCCCGACACTGTCGAGATCCTTTCAGGGAGATAAATCAAGCGCACCTGCAGCCTTTAGAACATTTTAAACCATAGCACACACACACACACACACACACACACACACACACACACACACACACACACACACACACACACACACACGCACACACACACACAATCACTGTAATAGATTAAAACAACCTGTAATTGAAAATACATCTCGAGTATTGAGATGTTCATTTCTGTCCTGTGAACTCCGTGTATCTTCACTTAATCAGATTTTAGGGGAAAAACAGCTTAATTTAGACAATTAATAATTACATTTAGATCATTTAATCGGTTTTGAAGAACCATCCTGTCTAGTAGAAACATTTTGTATTTATAAAAAAATATATTCTAAACTATCATCACTATTTGGAGATGATATTAGAGATCAGAACTATAGAGATGAAAGTATGGTACAATACTTATTTGCTACAGATACATGGATGTAATGCTATTTATACTTTCACTCCAGAGACAAAAAAACATTTATACCAAAACTACAGTTTTACATTTTTCATACGAAAGATATAATTAGGTCATAAAATATGATGTATTGTTACAGAATAAACTACCAAACGGCATGTAAAGGAGTTAACCTTTTAAAATCCAATTTGAAGACTGAGCGATTGTTATAAAACTTTGAGCTATGATTTGGGTTAGTGAATGTTCACATATTGTGTTTTGATTTGGGTTAGAGAATGTTCACATATTGTGCTATGATTTGGGTTAATGAATGTTCATATATTGTGTTATGATTTGGGTTAGAGAATGTTCACATATTGTGCTATGATTTGGGTTAGAGAATGTTCACATATTGTGTTTTGATTTGGGTTAGAGAATGTTCACATATTGTGCTATGATTTGGGTTAGAGAATGTTCACATATTGTGCTATGATTTGGGTTAATGAATGTTCACATATTGAGCTATGATTTGGGTTAGAGAATGTTCACATATTGTGTTATGATTTGGGTTAATGAATGTTCACATATTGAGCTATGATTTGGGTTAGAGAATGTTCACATATTGTTATGATTTGGGTTAATGAATGTTCACATATTGAGCTATGATTTGGGTTAGAGAATGTTCACATATTGTGCTATGATTTGGGTTAATGAATGTTCACATATTGTGTTATGATTTGGGTTAGAGAATGTTCACATATTGTGTTATGATTTGGGTTAATGAATGTTCACATATTGAGCTATGATTTGGGTTAGAGAATGTTCCCATATTGTGTTATGATTTGGGTTAGAGAATGTTCACATATTGTGTTATGATTTGGGTTAGAGAATGTTCACATATTGTGTTATGATTTGGGTTAGAGAATGTTCACATATTGTGTTATGATTTGGGTTAGAGAATGTTCATATATTGTGTTATGATTTGGGTTAGAGAATGTTCACATATTGTGCTATGATTTGGGTTAGAGTTGGACCTTACAGCTGTATCATTCCAAAGAAATAATCATCCTGAAAGTGATTTTTTATAGGCGGACCTGAAACCTTTTAATTTTTTTCTGTGTCATCTTCATTTACTCTTAACCAGTAACATATAAACTGATATTTACACATCTGAACAAAATTTTATTTATTATAACACCAAAATTATTCAAATAGCCTTAGTAGTTGCAGAGATACACCCTTTTTAGTTTGGGTATGACATTTTCGTGGGAAAGGGCCAAAAAATAGGTTGGCTTACAAATGAGCTCCACCTTAAAGTACCGCTTACATATTATTGATAATTAAGTTGCAGTAATATCACGATATAAAGTCGGTCAGTCTATAACGAGTACTTTTCAAACTTAAAGCACCTTTTGTTGAAATGCTTCTGTACCTTTATTTGTGTTGGAGTATTTCTAAAGTACTGTGTTTTTACACGAGTAAATGAACTGAGTACTTCTTCCTCGACAGAAGGGTCAGAATGAACACGTTCTGCTTCCTGTCTGAGCTTTCAGAGGGAAATCTAATTAAAAACCATGTCGGCCTTTTAATTCACGACCTTTTTGTATTATTTCTTTTAGCATAGAAGGGACGGATTAATTTAATGTGATGGTCAAATTCATTTCATTTCAGTGACAGAAGTTCAAAGTCAGGCTTTCTTTTGGAAATCAAAACCATATTGTTCTTTGAACTCGCGGCCGTTTGCTGCTTCCTAATGTGAAAGCGTTTGTTTCTCAGAAGCTTAAATTGATTTCACTTCAGTCAAAGAAGCTCAAACTGACTTTTTGCTCTCTCAGACCTTGACGTTTAACCCGATATCATCTTCTGTAATCGGATTAGTTTAGTTAATTTAGTTTGTTTAGTTTAATTTAGTTTAGCCACACAGTTATGAACGTGATTAAATTGTACAAAATCATAATATCAAATTAAATCAAACTGAAATGTGGAGACGAAACATTCCTCCAATACGACTCAAAACAGCGGCGAAGCAAAGAATATTATAAAGAACAACAACATCACACATGAGAAGAAATAAACAAAACAAGAACAGATCAATGGAGCAAAATGGAGCAATTAACGGCACGAATATTACTATGAATATGAATCCAATTCAGTTCAATGTGGCTTTGTTGGCATAACAATGTTGCCAAATTATCAAAATACAAAAGTACACAATAATATTAATATTACCTTACTATTGTTACATAAAAAATATATATATTTATAGTATTATGAGTTTTTGAGAGGTCATTTAGCTCTTTGAACGCTTGGACAACAGTCCAAATGCGTGTTTTCTTATTTAATAGAATATTTGTTTTTACATTTTCATGAGGAAGTGCATCTCTGTCTCAGCGACCACACACTTGTGATTATTTATCTCTGACAAGAGAGACACATTATGTATTCTGCCACTTCATAATCTCTCTTTTTATTGCCAGATAACGTTCTAGGTTCTTCCCTCCAACGTTCTAATTAGTTTTCTTCTCACGATTCTATTAGCTGTGTTTCACGTGTCAGTGTCTCTTGGGTTGTTGGTAAGATACCGTCACACAGAACAGAGCTTTGTGTTGCATCACAACTGCAGCCGCACACACACACACACACACACACACACACACACCCCGGAGGAAGATCTAAAGCCAGCTGGTCGAAGAAGAAACCACCTTGGAGCTCCCGAACTCCTCCGGACACTCGGACTCTCCTCTGCCTGAGAGGGACGTGACCCAGAAGAGGAAGAGGGATGGAGGGCCAGATGTTTGGAGGGCCGCCTCCGCTTCAGGGGAGCGAGCGATAAAAAGAAACGGAAAGCAAGAAAAAGGGCTGAAGTGAGCCTGAAGAGAGGGCGGCGGGCGGAGTGACGTCCAGCTGTGTGTGCAGAGGGATCAGAGCACATGTGAGCCTCTTGTCAGCAGCTCTCACCCCGATGTGCATGCTTTCTCTTTACCCCCCCTACCCTTCCCTCCTCCTCTGACAGATGCACCAGTGACATCTCTTAAAAGCTGAGAGGCGGCTCAGTGAGAGGTTTTATTTCACACAGCTCCTCAGTATTTGTGTGTGTGTGTGTGTGTGTGTGTGTGTGTGTGTGTGTGTGTGTGTGTGGGTAAAGTCTCTCGGTTTGCTGAGCCGGTCTCCCTCAAAATTGGAGGAAATGTAAATGGGATAATCACCTTTCTCTCTCTCTCTCACTCTCTCACTCTCTCTCACACACACACACACACACACACACACACACACACACACACAGTGACGCCAGCGCTTAATAACAATGATGAACGGTGTAAAATATATATATAAAAGATGTAAGACCTTTCATGTGGGATCAGTCGTCATCATGATCATCATGTGGGTGAAGAAGAAGCTGTTCTTCTATATTATACCATGTATGCATTGTAATGAATCCATACTGCTTTAAAAAAAGAAAGAAGGTGAATGTAGCTAGGCCGTGTGCAGATGTGGTCCGTGTGTGTGTGTGTGTGTGCAGGTGAACGAGGTCTTCTCGCTGGATTATTCCTATTAATTTCAATTTCAATTGGCAGCTCTTGACCGTCAAGACAATAGACGTTTTTTTTTTCCTCCATTTTATTGAGACAGATTGGCCAGGAGTGTTGCTGCCATCTACAGACTCGTGATTACATCTCCTCCTCCTCCTCCTCCTCCTCCTCCTCACACAATGTAAACAGCCGAGGCCTTGAG
>NC_136592.1:28167429-28224929 GCF_910589615.1 Taurulus bubalis
GCAGAGAAAACGCTTAGTGGAGGAGTGGGGAGGTCTGGGGGGCTCAGTTTCTATGGCAACAAGCCAGCTGGGAAACCACTGTAAATCAAAGCGTGAAGGAGATATCAAGGGAGTGAATGATGGAGAGAGGAAGGGAGGGCGAGAGAGAGACGGGAGGCGAAGACAAAGAGAAGGTTCGGGTTTACCTGTTGAAACGCTGCGGCAGAGAGGTCGGAAAAAAACTGCGGCTCAACATTCAAAATGGCCGCCGAGTCGAGAGCAGTCGGACACGCAGACGTTGACGTGTAAACGTGGGCCGTCGACGGGCTTTTTTCTGCCCGATACTGGTGAGAATAACGAGTTCACGCTGTTCAGAGCGCCTTCAGTCGACCACAGCTGTGATCAAACACTCTGAAGGGTCACAAACGCAAAGTGGAACGAATATCGCCGTTTCTGATTCTGGCCGCCTTGTGTCGTAGACAGGCCGATAGTGCTGCGTTACGTAATGAAGAGATCTCTTTTTTAATGGGGAGAACTGAAAACGGGTCGGGTATGACATGGACCCCACCCGTCTGTTTGCGCGCCGCCAAAAATATGAGGCCCCGCCCACATTTCCATGCAGTTTTTATTGAGCAGAGAATTGCTTTTCTGAAAACTATTTTATTTAGGTATTTTTACAGTTTAACGAGAAATAAATCCTTCGAAAGTAAGAAAGAATCAAAGTAATTATTTGACCAAGAAGGGCCATAAAATAAGTAAATAAGTACAAATAATAAGAAGAAAAAAACTGCCAAAGTTGTTTCGTTTTAGGGGAAAACGTCTCCGTTTCAGTGCGATTCAACCCCAAAATCCCCAATAAAGTGTCTCTAAATGATTGTGACACTGGAGGCCTTTTTCGTTCCTTCTGGACTAAATGCACCGAGAGTAATACGGAAGTCTGATATCTGGATTGTTTTATCCAGATATTTGTTTTACCCCCTAAGATGGCGACAATAAACTGAATAATTAATTTTTTTAAAAGATATACATGCATCTCATGAGATTCCCCTTTGAGTGTTCTCCCAACGCGATTCAGTTGCGTCTGCATTGTTACTGAAAACATATCGGTCAGCTGCTCCTCCGTCATTCCCCACAAATCCCAGGGTGCATTGTAAAATACATTTCTTTTGGGAGGGTTACCTGCTGATAGTAGACATAAGCCAGGACGCCGGCCAGGATCTCCAACAGGAAGATGCACAGCAGCAGGACGAAGTACTGGGGACACGGGGACAAGAACAACAAGGCTGTTAGAGGATGTCACCCCAAAATCTAAAAACAGGATCGCCATTTATTCATCTAGAGTTGCCTCGTTTTGGAGATACTGGCCGTAGAGACGCCTGCCTTCTCTCCAGTGTAACGGCCGACTAAAATGCACTTGGAAAGGAGACAGAAAATGTTTTTTCTTCCGCCAGAAATCGTGACCCGGTTTCTCGAGATCATCCATCGACCTCGCCGGGAGCCGTTTCATTGGTTTGAGTTCATTCTAGTATGGAAGTGGGACAAAGTGTCTAACGCTTCAGCGGGTCGCTCACTTATGAATATTAAATGAATGAGCACAGAGCTGATGATTTCAAGCCCACGTGGAGAAGACTAGGATTCGTAGTTTGCAACAGAAAGGAGAAGAAGAAAAAAACATGTAAACTGTCAAATCAATACTCGAACGATCGAAAGATGCAGAGTTGTTGTTATTCTGTTAATTTAGAAGACCACGGAGGGAGAGAGAGAGGGAGAGAGTGTGCAATGCGACACCCTCTCCCTCCGTTGTGTGTTGATTCTGGCGACCCCTGTGGACAAAGGTGGTAGTGTTGCAGTTCATAGATTTTCATTTAGTGTTTCATGTGAACACGACAAAGTACGGGCTGAGAAATCGTCACCGACGTTGTGGGTTTAATTCCCAGAAGTCGTACACAGAACGGGTGCAACAGTGCCGGCCCTTTAAAAAGAGGCCTCACCACTTTATGGTTTATCTAGAAGAAGAAAAAAAAAGGCGACACTGAGAGTTATTGCTCGTCTCCCACAGAGTGCCTTTTGTGGAGAAGGTTTGCTGTTCGGGGTTTATGATCGGGGGGAAGAGAAGAGATATTATCGGACCCCAAAAAAAAAACTTGACCCAAATTCCTCTGGCCCGCTGAGAGAGAGAGAGCGAGAGAGAGAGAGACAATCAGGCCGGTAAAGTGGACTTGGTGTTTGATTTGAGAGCTTGGTGCTGATTAGAACTCTGAGCCTGAACGCTGCACAGACTCTCAGATTAATTTAGATGTTGTGTTGATGCTTTCAGGAGCCTGGCGACAGAGATGGAGACTGAATACACGACCGTAAAGCTGCTGCTGCGAGGAACGCTCAGTTGTGTGTTGATTCTGGCGACCCCTGTGGACAAAGGTGGTAGCGTTGCAGTTCATAGATTTTCGTACAAACATTTTTTTTTTGAAGGTTTTTGTTTTTTGTTTTTTTATTTTTCCATTTAATTTGAAGTTACTCCGTCTCAGGAAACATCTTCGTCACAACTCTTTAAGAACAATATTTGACGGAAATGTTTGTCTTCGTATGAGCTGTTTCTTTGTGTTTTAAGGCAGAAAATGGATGGAAGTTAACAGAAATACACCAAAGCCGTGTGACAGCAGTCTGCATTACTATATTATATATATAGTATATAGCTACAGTATATTATATAAGTAAGCACCCTCTTGCTATTACTTTGATTTGAGATCAGTCTCAACTTTAACAGATGCATTTTGGAACGATTAACTATAAACTCCTATACTCAAATCTCTCCCCCTCTCTCTCCCCCTCTCTCTCTCCCCCCCTCTCCTCCCCCCGGGGCGACCGAAGGGCACAGTGTAATTACTGGCGAAACGACTCAGCATGTTTTTTTTTGTTTAAATACAGCTATGCATTGGCTTTAAACTTTCTAGTTGAACAACAAAATGTCCAACATCACAACGTGAAACTGTTAAAAAAATAATTGAACTGCGTTTTTTTCTCCGGAGTTTTTTAGGAACGACATTGAACTGCAGCGAGGAGAGAGAGAGACACACACACACACACACACACACACACACACACACACACACACACACACACACACACACACACACACACACACACACACACACACACACACACCTCCGTGTTTTCTTGTGTTTCCATCTCAGACTTCATTGGAAGTGGGCCGCTGCCTTTACAATTACCGAGCGAGGAGGAGCTGAAGGTGACTTCAATCAGACGGATAGTGCTTTCCATAAAGAGTCCAGCCGGCTCCTTTGTTGTCAACATTTTAATCTAATCATAAAGTTTTCTGGTTCATCAACAAGTGGAAGAGTCATGTGTGTGCTTTGTGTGATCTATATGACGGAGAGGTCGTATCCTCGTCTTCACATTGAGAATTGCACAGACAGGAGGACGTCTTCCACATCGTCACGCAGATGAACGTAATATTAACATTTCAGCTGTTTCTAGCACCACTAGATGGCGCCAAATGCGACACGATGCACCTTTAATGAACCTTTATTATCTTTACTTACGAAGACTGATTGAGTAGATTCACGTCATTCGAGCCGAGAGATTCACACATTTTGTTATTCTAGACGCAGCTTTACTTCACTTACAACCAATACAAATCGGTGAGACACAGAATCAAAACATGTCCCGCCCCCTTATAACAACCGTGTTTCCTTTCGTTGGATAAGAGTGCATTTATGTTTTTGTAGGTTAATTTTAAAAAAGCGAGATTGGTTTCCATGGCCGATTTCAAAACGCATAAATAAAAGATTTTGGACGAAGACATTTAAAAAAAAAAGGTAACGCAACAAGATACCAGGAGTTTGTTTCTTTTGATGCGAAACACGTCCTTCAATCAAAGAGTCGGCGGTTCGATCCCCACAATGTCATCATGTAAAAGGCGCTTCGAGTGGTCGGATGACTAGGAAAGTGTGATGCAAGTCCACCCACAACTGGCCAACACCCATTTATAGACCAGTACGGCGTCGGGAAACACACTTCATTCAAACTCAAAAACAAACGGCGACTTATGCAGCTGGTCGGCTCGAAGACGATGCCGAAGACGATCTTGCGTGGCCTGGGAGGTACTCCGAAGGGGTGTGTGTTTGTATGTGTGTGTGTGTGTGTGTGTGTGTGTGTGTAGCGGCAGTTACGTTAGCCACTAGTCAAGCGAAAAACACTGTGAAGCCCGCTGTGTCTCCGGCTGCAAAGCAGCGGCTGGAGGGCCGGTGATGCACTCAGCTGCGTTAAAGCTAGCGGCCAGCTAAGGGCCCGGCTAAGATAAGGGCGAGCGAGGAGTCGGACAAAATATGGTGCAATTTGCTGCAGGAGATCCTCCTGGCGGAGATAATGAAAGCTAAAGACGCTGAAGTAGATGAATAAGAGAGCTAGGGAAGGAGACGAGGGCAGAAAAGACAAACGGCTGAAGTGAGAGAGACAGAAAGAGGTTTGTGTAGAGGACACTGAGGAGAGACACTCTTCAGGCTCGTAATGTGGACGCTCAAACCGCATGAAGTCAGTTTCTCCACAGGTGGATCCAGCCTCCGTCAGGACGCTTTCCATCTGGCTCGCTTGGAAAGGAAAAACTTTCTCTCTCGAGTCATTACACTGTTCTGCTGCTTTTCCCCCCCTCTCCTGCAAAACAACGAGGCCGTGTGTTTGCAGACACACACACACACACACACACACACAGACACACACGGTGGGAGCACTTTCCTCTTTTTCCTCCTGGCCTCACTGACCTCGCTCGTACTTTGTAAGCACCACCAACAGGTCGGGTTGAGGCCGTCCCTTTAATCTGAGGTTTATTTAAGCCGTACAGCTGCAGACATCCTGGTCTCTTCTTTGTTTTGGTCACATGACAGAGTGGCCAATCACAGCGGCTCTCACCACGTACAGGAAAACAACCCCCACCACCACGCTGCACTTATGTTCGCCCTCTTGAACAATCTCGGTAGCATTTCTGCTCACAGACAAGCTCGCTCCTTCACGCCGATTCATCGACCTAATCTCAGCTCCTCCGGATGCGTCTCAAGACTCCGCCGTACGCCCGGGACAAGAGGCGGCGAACACAGCTCAGTTTACGCAGAAGTGCTGACTAACAAATCTCGAGGTGACTTCATCTACTGCGTACCGATAGAGCTACAGGCTTCTCACTTCTTTCCTCAATATTCACTGTGGAATAAAAGCTAATCCTTTGTTTGTGTCACATTAATGCGACCATAAACGTGGCTTTTGAAATACTTGCGTTTACCTTTCAAATCTGTCATTTTTATTTACTTTTTAATCTTGGTACTATTTATTCTATTTTAACCACAAGCTTCCTTTATGTTTGTTTACCTTTAACATGGTACTGTAATAGTTTTTACCTTGTGGGGAAAGCATATTTAAAGTGTGCTCTATAAATCAAATTCATCATACAGTAAGTAGGATATCTAGTTTTAAGTCAAGTGACACTGGATTTACTAATAATTTTATTAAAAAAATAATAATTAGAGAATACAAGAGCAATTCCAATTGCATTCGTACAGTATTATCTTTTCATGCACACATTTACCATGTTGACATGTGTGGAGCAGTGTGTGTGTTTGTGTGACAGTGTGTATGTGTGTTGTTGTGGTTGATTGTTGATCGTCTCGTCTAACGTCTCATGTCTAATGTATGCACCTTCCGCCTAGAAAAAATCCTTGTTTGTGTAAACATTCCTGGCAAATAAACGGTTTCTGATTCTGATCTTTCTAATATCTAATAACAGGTTGTTTAAGGCTTCGTTTCCAGATCCCTGACACACCAGCAAGTGTCTTGCTCTTCCATTTTTTTCAGCGCCACGAGTGAAACTACAATGGAAATAAAGATGTCCTCCAATATAAAAACAATGCATATCCCAAATCCCCACTGTTCGCTGGCCTCGTTCGACCTCTTACCACTCGCAGCAGCTTCCTCTGCTCCTTGAAGGTGGCGCAGCAGCCCAGCACGCCCGTCACCATGACGATGGCTCCAGCCAGGACCAGGATGTAGGCGGAGGCGGCGTACGTCTTGGAGGAGAGCAGGCTGATGTACTCGCTCTTCTCCACCAAGGTCCAGACGCCCACCGCCATCACGCCGCCGCCCGCCAGCTGGGAGAGAGAGAGAAAGTGGTTAGAGGCACATTTTGTAACGATTGATTGAGAAAATAAGGAGCAGATTAATCAATAAATAAAATAATACTTAGATGGAGCACTAACGGATGCAGGACTTTAACCGTACAGAGAACTCCTATTGTTTAAAGTCTTATAAAGCATTAAGTTCATCCTTAAACCTTCAGTATGTCAATGAATGTACAATAGAGAACAGATCACTCCTTAGTTATACATTGTTTTTCTTTTTGTTGCTTATTCTGTTTTTCCCCTTGTTCTACGTGTGTATAACTAATATGAGCATCATCAAAAAAAGTAAATTGTCTGAAAAACATCTGTAAATGTCTGATTGATGCCCACTACCAATAAAAAAAGAATGAAAAAATAAAAAATAACCTTCAGGATGTACAAAGACTGCATTAAAAATAAACATGAAAAGCTTCAATCCAGCGTATAAATGTCATCGTCCGACATCTTCAGCATTATTTCAGATAAAGGTTTTGAGAGAATATGAGGGGAATTAAATCAATGTGATGACACTATGACGAGTCAGCAGATGGTGCAGCACAGATCTGTCACCGAGCCAAAGCAGTCAATTTAAAAGCAGCCGAATTTAAATGTAATTACTAAAATAATAAAAAATAGTCACTTTCCACAAGAAGCGAGACACTGAGTCAGACTGGAGCCACACCCAGAGATGTTGGGCAACAAATTTACTCGCTTTCCTCAGTATTGACGTTTTAAATGGGAACCACAGGGGTTTGCTGGTTTCAGTGATATTCTTAATATTAGTACGTTTGGGTTTGACCCTCACTTCTAGTGCGGTTCATCCTGCAGGTGGAGTTCAAACACTGATAACTCACACACAAGCAGTCTAAACATGCCCACTTACTGAGAGGCTGCTTGTCCATCCCAACAAAAAAAAAGTGAGATGGGACTTTATTCATCTTGAGGGGAAAATGTTCTGCAGCAGCTGGAAATATAAACATTAAATAGATGAAGATGATCAGTAAAGTGCAAACCAAGAAGTCAGCGATTCTCAATTAGTTCGCTCATGAGCACAACTCAATAGTTAAATATGACAAGACACACCCATGCACCATAGAAAATATTAATAATAATAATAATGTCGCCCTCGGGGAAGACAAAGCGTTATTATCTCTCAGAGGAACAAGTACTTCTGGCAGTTCGGATTAAATCGTCCGTGTTGACTTTATTTAAAATATGAATGCGCCATGTCTACATCTGGATGCAAGTTAAGTTGAATCAGGCAAAAACTAGCAGATATTGGTTTCTGTTGAAGGCCCAAGGGCCGTCTTAAAAGATGGGGATGTAAACGTGAGATATATAAACCTGTAAATGGGTCAAATATTAAAAATGTAACAGAGAGAACAGGCAGAAACAGGGAAATATTGGTTTCTGTGCCAAGAGGTTAAGACAGAGATTATTTCATGAGATGTAGGCAACACTTAATATATGCAATGTGTAATGCATTTACAGTGTAACTTCTTCGAAATATTATTATTATCATAAATATTGTAGTTTACTTTTTAAAGAAATGCTTGAAGCTTGAATCAAAGAGACATTTTACGCAAAAAAAAAAGAAAATATCAAACCACATATTCTCAAACGTCATAGTAAAGTGTGAACTGTTCCACAGGGCCAGAGGCTGAAGGAGTAAAATGGGGTTCTGTGTTTGCAGTATTCCCTCCATGTGCTCTTAACCGGCTGTTAAAACCCAATGAACAACAGGAAGTAGAGGCTTGAAACTGAAACGGGACCCAAGGGAAAGAAGCTTTGGCGACCTCCAGTGGCAGCAAGAGGTACAACGTTCAAAGAGTCTGCTGAAGGCAAGTCAGTGGCCTCCTGTATCTGAGCAACTAAACAGAGTGAAAATATTATTAGCTATAACTTCCTTAGTCTAAAATCAGGTCCAAAATAACCCCCAAACGCTATAACAAGTCATCTGTTTTTTTTTAAGTGTCTTCCTGCAACAAGCACAGACACATATGGATTTAGCTTCTCTGTATTTTCTACTTCATTTCAATCAAATGCCGGTGAAGTTATCATCGTTCCACCATCAAAAACTTTGCCTCTTTGTTTAAATATCAGCGCACTGCATTGTTTACTCAAAACGGATCTCAGCGGTTGGTGCATGAAATATATTTGTGTTCTGAAAATGTTTGGCTGATCGGAAAATTGTAAATTATTTCAACTTAAAGCCTCAAAAGAATAGAGTCTGTGAAACCTTCCAAAGAAAACATTGCAAATAACCCAACAAGAAACGTGATTGGACGAGAGGCAACAGCACTTCCTGCTTTGTAGGTGTTCTAATAATTATTATCATGATGCATCTTAGATTGCAACAAACTATGCACCAGAAAGATGACCATATTTCCACAAATAGCATTTGAGTTAAGTCACTAATGGTCGCCAGAAGAGGACGGAGAGGAGGAAAGAAGCCTGGACAGTCCGGATTATTGTGGGCCGAGGCAGGAAGTCCTGATTCCCCTCCACAAAAAAAACAAGGGGATTAAATGTCAAGTCATCAAACCTCCATGTGGTTGTAACGCTGACAAGGCTCAGCTTTGTTTTGTCTGCCGGCCTGTGAGGATCCATCACAGCAGCGAGTGTGAAGCGTCGTCACAGAACATCCAGATTAGGAAATCAGTTGTTTTGTTCTCGACACCGGAACGTTTTTATGTTATTTTTAGGGAGAGGAATTAAGGCTTTGAATGCCTCTTCTGTGTCCTCTGCAAACGTGTGTCACTGTCCTTTTGTTGTCGAGGGAAGAAAACCACGCTTTGTGATAAAACACTAAGAGAATTTAGTGATGGCTGAGATCTGGGTCGGAGAAACAAGGACAGATTATTTAGGGGTAAACCTCGAAGCAGCGAGTGCAACAGAAATGTCACATTGACTTCCTCTCGGCCTCGCTGTGGGCCGCCATCTCATTATCAACAATAAAACCAACGGACAAAAAGGGACCGGAGGAAAACGTTTTAGGCCACGCCTTAATTAAAAAAAATAACCATGCAGGATCTTGAGAAGCACTTGAGACCAACACAAACACTTTGAGCAGGCTCCAGTGGGCCGGAGAGGAAACTCACCCAGAAGAGGAAGTTGAAGGTGAACAGCAGGTATTTCAGGCAGACGGTTCCGCACGCTTCCTTCTTCTCCTTGTAGGCCCCCATGCTGCAAAACACGGCAGATTCCAGGTCAGTTATGTGTCGCGGTCAACAGGCAAGGAGCTGCAGTGAGAAGCTGTGCTGGTGACCGGTTCCTCCTCTGTACGGCGCATGCAAACAGCTGGTTTGATAATAACGGTTTAACAACGGTGCCATAAGGATAGCAATACTTTATTTTTTTCATTTAAAAATAGAAAAGACACAACTATTGTCCAAGCAAAAGATACAGATGTATAGCAAACGTATATATGTTAAACTTATATATATTAAACTCGACACATAAATCATAAGTAAAGTAAAACAGATGCAGATCAGAGCGGGCGTTCGATGCCCGCTTCCCCCATCCGTCAGTGTTTGATACTTGCAGACACATTTATTTTTTGCCTTTATTAAAAATAAAAGTATTGAAGTTTGATCCCCTACTTTAAAATTAAAGTTAGACCCCAACAGATTTAAGAGATGTGGGATTATGTAAACAAAGAAGCACTAGTTTGTAGAAGGTTATTAAGTCAAGAATATCAAATTAAATTAAACTAACCATTATAATTTTCTTAGTAATACGTCGATAAAATAAAATGAGTTCGGCCTCGGTGACGTCTTCAAATCTGAAATATTGGTTTGACCAACAGTCCAAAACCCGAATATATTCAATTTACTGTCATGTGATAAAGATAAGCTGTCAGACTTCATACGTGAGAATATTTGGCCTTTTTTTCTTGCCATTTGAAACAACGAAATAACGAAAACAACAAGAGATACTTGTGTTGGCACACAGGAAACAGAAGCAGGAAGAACCAGGAAGTTAAAACCATGAGATCAGCAGGAGGCCGAACCAGTGAACCAGTGAGTTATTTCATGCGTGAGCAGAGAGAACCAGAGAGAGAACCAGAGAGAGAACCATGACTCAGCACCGAGTGGGAGGCTGGAAACTAGAACTGCTTTACTTCCCGACGTCCAACGCTTCTAGAAAATCGTCTTCTCAGAACGGCGACGTTTACATTTCCAAGGCATCGTTTCATAAGTCGAGAAGTTAAAAGCGTGTTCTCACGTTGAACAGATGGAAGCGTACGCCGACAAGCTTTGCTCCCAACGTTCTTTTACTTTTCTTTCTTCGGCTCACAAGCCCAGACTCGCCCTCCACTGGCTGCCTCTTTCTCAAACTCCCCTCCCGACTCGCCCCGTCTGCACCCCACACGTCCACTCTGATGAGTGCTCTTGCATGAGTGAGTGAGTGAATGAGTGAGTGAGTCTGCTGACCATCTGTCCGGGCGGGACCACTTAGCGTGACCGTGTTAATTAAATGCAAACAACATCTCACAGACAAAACTCCTTATTTCATCGCTTTGAGCCGGATAAGAAAAACAGCTGAGTCAAGAGAGAAACGCATCACTGTGTAGCCCCGCCCCCTAAAGCTTATTTACTCTAAACAGACCATAATTTACAAAATGAAAATCATGCTGTATTGAAGAAGACTTGAAACTAGAGATTGAGACATAAACTCATGTTTACAATGTTTACTGAGGGAATACATCAAGAGAGAAGTAGAGTCATTTATATAGACTTCTATACAACCAGAGGAGTCGCCCCCCGGTGGTCAGGAGAGAGAATGCAGCTTTAACACATGAAGCATAGACTTCTATACAACCAGAGGAGTCGCCTCCTGGTGGTCAGTGGAGAGAATGCAGCTTCAACACATGAAGGATAGACTTCTATACAATCAGAGGAGTCGCCCCAAGGTGGTCAGTGGAGAGAATGCAGCTTTAACACATGAAGCATAGACTTCACTTTTCAGAGCCGGAGGTCGCCGCCTAGTTGGAGAGCAACTTTGTTTCACGTCTGTGTTTATCTTCTGGTCTTTAGATTACAACCGGACGTGATATCTGGACTCAAGGGCGCATTAAACCAGACGGTCGTCCTGAAAGCAGTACGACACGTTCGACACCGTCTGACACGCGGCGTGAATCAGATTCCGTGAGAAAACGACCGTCTCGTTTCCTCAAAGAGAAATTCTCAGTAGTGAAATACTTGGAACCGGTCCAGAAAAGCTTCTCTTTTTTTTTTAACCTGTAAAACCAAACCGATTTGTTTAAGTGTTCCAGACGCTGCAGGCTTAGTGAGGGTCGATGGGTATTTCGTGCATGTTGAGGGGGGGAATGCTAAATTACTGTAGTTTTGAGCACAAAGTACCAGTTGTAGTCTGTTTTACTATCAATCATAGATTTAACACAAACTTTAAGTTGTCATTGTTAGTTCTACCTGTTATTAAAAATTATTAAGTAATTATTTAGATTTAACATTTAGAATAAAACCTAACCAGATGCTTGTATTTCTTTTTCGTATCTATTTGTTTTTTAGTTATCCAGCATGCAGCAAATTAATTGGCAACCATTTTGATAGTTGATTAATCTGGTTCCAGCTTCTGCAATGTGATTAATTGCTCTTTTTCTTGTTCTTATTAAATCGTAAACTCAATATGTTGGTGGTTGATGTGATCTTGGACTCTGGGAAACGGTGATGGACATTTTTTTTTCGTTTCCTTCGATTTTATATAAAAAAGAAATGGTTGCAGGCCGAAAACAGGACGACGGTTCCACACCAGACTGTAAATATTAATGTCTCCAGTACTCCACCCTGTCAGCGAGCTCCAGATTTAACCTGTGGAGACGCAACTCTGACCATTTCATTTGGACTTCATACTACTTTACATCTGAAACTGAATTATCAGATTTGCCAAAAAAGTAGAGTCCTGCTCTTAACAGCAATGTCTCTTTTTCAGAAATCCTGACCTTCAAGGTCTGTGGAGGATTTTAAGGAACCGGGTCGTGATTATTGTGGAACGAGACATTGTTGTAGAGTCTTTCAATCTGGATTGATAATTGGCACCACAGGCAAGAGGAAAAAAATTGACTATGGAGTGCACGACTTAAAAAAACTATTTTCTATCTAATCTAATCAATCTAATATGTGGTGTAAAACAACTCTACTTGTACGAGTCCAAAATCTGATTTAAATGCGTGGATTTCAGATTCATACAAACACTCTGATTGTCACATTTCATCCGTCATGACAAACTTAAGTGTGTTTCTGTAATAGAATTACTCACTTTTAACTGACTGGAAGAATACAAATAATAATAAAAAACACCATCTTTGTTATGGGAAACCAATAATAATGATAATAAATATTTAAAAAAACATCCGGTGTAATATGTAAAACAATAATAAGAAATACATTATATATTTCTCTTTTAAATATTACAATATTTAGAAATATATATATTTATATTTCATATATTATATATTATATATATGTATAATGTATATATATTAACACAATATATTGCCTTAAAAAATACACACATATATATATATATATATGTATATATTTTGTTAATACATGGTTTGTTATGTAAAACTTAAAACAGTAATAAATATAGTTTTTAAACACTATAGGTTTCTTATGCAAAACGTAAAACAATAATAATACATTAAATGAAACAATCCGAGCTGTCCTATGCAACGCCCCCATTAAACAGTTAAACTTGGCTTGTCTGCACATCCCACGGGGCACAGAGTGGGTGAGTCCATGCACCTTGTTTTAAAAACCTCCATCGTGGGTGAAACTCACGAGTGACGTCACCATCACCGGTGTAAGCTAACGTAAAGTGAACCGTCCCGCTCTGCCGGCGGGCAGAGCGGGACGGTTCACTTTATCCAGACGACGTACTTTTAGACGACGGGCGGAGAACAACGACGACGTTTCACAGGACGCCACCAAATGTTTAATAAATTAATAAAAATTACTTCCTGGCCTGGTCGATGCGACACCCCAGCCAACAACTCAGCACACGAACATACCTGACTGTTGGTCTGGTCTCCTGTCGATATATATTTATATCAAACAAAAAAGAAGCGATTATATGTGAAAACCCGCCTGTTTTCGTTTCACTTTCCTCGGTTAAAAGCGGAGATCCGGAGGCCGGAGAGGGAGATAACAAAGTGCTGACGTCACTTCAGGGGAGGAGGAGCCACTGCTGCCCCCGCCCCTCCCTGTAACGTCACTACGTCTCTACTAGTTTAACATGTTTTTTGTGTGTGAAGCACTTTATAACATTGGTTTTAATGAGTGATCTATGAATACAAATTACTATAATATTCATATTATTTGTGCATTTGAAGTAAAGGAGTTTTTTCTAGGAAATAGTTCGTTCAGACATACAGTATACATTGATATTACATTAATTTACATCAGCAAGTGAAGTGTTTTAGCAGCACTACGCTGCAACACATACCTCGAACAAAGAGGTCCTATATTAAATCATCTACATGTTCTAAGTGTTCATGTATAAGATGAATCTAAAGTAAAAGTGTCTTTGTCAATGTTTTGTTCTAGTTAACTTGTCAAGCCAAACTTTAACAATATATTAAGTGCAGTAAAGAATAATGTGCAGCTTCTCTTTTCCTTTGTGGGTGTAGTAATACACACTCACCACTAGATGGCGGTGTTTTGTTCAGGCTCGACTCCAGAAATCCTTCCCAGAAACATTACCGTAATCTTGAATGGAAATGTGACTGAACAAGCTCAGACAGCATCCATTAATAACACGGTATCATTTGCTCATGCGTATACAGCCTTGACCTTTGTAATAATTGTCTGTCCACAGAGAATATACATAACTAAATAATAATAATAAAAAACAATGAACAAAGTACCTCAAAATGGATTTCACATTGTTTTCGAGAAAAACTGTCTTAGCATTTTAGGGTAATATGAGTACAAAGGTTTAGGAAATTAAAGATACGTTGAATAAATGAAAATAAGTACGAAAATTAATTCAGAATCAAATGGAAAGGAAACCGGTCAGGAAATGTTTGTTTGTGCTTATAATCCAAACAGGAACTCTTTATTTCTACATCCAAAAAAGGTCCCAGGCTCTTAAGACGCTTTAAAAAAAAATTCCATGTATATAAAAGTCTGTAAGGTATCTGGAGAGATTACAAATTCAGTTACTAATTCTACGTATCTACCAAATATTTCAACATTAAATCGCACCTTTCAAAGTTCATTCACAAATACGATCCAGAACCCAAGAGGTAAGACAAGATATTATAGTATAAGTTATTATAAATATTACATGTGCAACAAATGAGAGCCTATTAGAGATGTGTGTGTGTGTGTGGGGGGGATAAACCGTGTTAGGAGGAAAGACACAAGCTGTCAGTGTTCTGCACACTCGAGTTGTTCATGACTGCATGCAGCTTTGAGGCCGACGCTTCTCCAGAAACCTCCACCTCACAGGTACGCACGCTTTTGTTGTCTTGGCAGCAGTTTGATGGCAGCGGTTGATTTTCTGAAACAGTTAAAGGGACGACGTGTCACACAAGCTGTTCGGGTGTTTTTCTAAGAAGATTAAACGGCACTAAGAACTACAAGACGGGGGGACGAAAGCCTTTTATATGAAACTCTTATCTGAGTAAAAGAGGTGGCATAAATGGATGACTTTGTCTCTGTGTGAGTCCACAGCACTATTCAAATGTTTCCCCTTCAAACCGTACACGTCTTATAATCATTCAGGTGATTTTGTAAAGCTTGTGTAAGACAGCAGCCGTACTATTCTCTCTGTGTTTATGAACCGGTGGTTCTGCTAACCCACAATCTCGGTGAGGCAGCTTTTTATAAGTATGTCGTCCTCCGGCCGACGGGCCTCCGTTCAGAAGGAGTCCTAATCTTCCTCACGAGCTATAAATACGGGGATCATGAGAGGATCCACCTGGTGACAGTGGGAAGGAGCCATGTTGGAGAGTGATCCCGGCTCACAGGACGCCAGAGGAGCCGGGGGCAAAGATTTACAGGAGCTGCTGAAAGAAGCAGCGAAACGAGGACCTGTCTTCTTTAATTCTTCTTAAATGTCTTTTTTTTATGCAATGGATGAGAAGTAAACTGAAGGAACGCCTCGGGATTTTTGAGGAAATCCTCAGGTGAGAAGATGGATCATTAAAAAGAGAGAAGCTACTTAACCTTGACCTCTAACGTAATGTGTAAATGTCCTGGTGTGGCACACAGCTGTAATTTAATTGAATGCTAAATGTTTTGATGTAGAGTTAGCTGTGATTAAATGTCACCGTAATCAGGGTTTTGGGCTCGTTTTGGAGGATTGAAGCGCGACTAGCTTCAACTGGGTGTTTGCAAAACGTCCGGGTTTTGAAATATCTAAGAGGTTCTGATCTAAGCCGATATATTGGAGGGGGTGAAGTTCCATTTCTGGTGCTCTTAGTACAAAAGGAAATGACAAAAGTCAGATCTCATTTCAGTGTCCCGGTCTCTTTAACACAGTTTTTAACTATTTCTATTAGTAGTAAGTAGTTCAGTAAAAAATAAAACAAAACAAACGACAGCGATGGAGAGGCTGAAGTCTCAGATAAAGACCTGAACTATCTGCATGGAAAGGTGAGAAGATCCATCTAAAATGATCAGGCGGGCTGGTCCTAATCATTGAGCAGGTGCAGCCTCGCCTCCTGGTCTGCTTGTATTGACGCTGATGTGTGAAATGTATTCAGTCTTCAACATGCCGGCCCTTTAAACCCTGAGAGCAGTGCAGTAAGCACAAGGGGTCCCTCCCTGTGAGTCACCAGTCTCTCAGGTGACCAAAGATCTTTACCCATTCTTGACATCTAAAATCAGGTTTGAAAGAACAATGTTGCTTATTTTAGCCTCTGATTCCTGTGTATTTTGCTCCCGTCGTTGTTTTTCTGGCCCTGTTTACCTACATGCAACCATTTACTCGCTGCCCATCGTGACCCGATGGTAGGACCTCTGACCTGTTGTGCTATTAATCTAATCTGTTTTGATGTGAGTCGTCTAGTTTCGGAGGTATCAACTTCTCTCCAGTGTAACGCGACTATGCGGCGACCTTGTTGGGAGCTCACAACAAGGTCGCTGGATTATCTTGAGTCATGATTTCTGGAAAGAGACATTGCTGTTGAGTTCTTCAAACGCATTTCTTTGGGGCGTTTCGAGCAACACAAGCCGAGTGAGTCCCTATATGTTGGAGACAAGGCAGGCATCAGCAGATATCTCCAGAACTAGGAAACTCACGACAGAACTGAGGGACTGTGTGTTAATGAGGTGAAAAAGGTTAAAAGATAGAATGGGAGGAGGAACGGACTGTTTTTGTGGTCATTGGACCGATCTAGTAATCGGTCTGACGACGACAAACTTCTTCTGAGGGAAGAAGGGAGCGATATTTCTGGGGCTCTGGTGTCGCCAAGACTTCCTTTTCAACGCGCTGCTCGTTGTTCTCCAATTTGAGAGCAACGCAAGATGGAGCTAAGAGACATGTAGCTTTGTAATTATTTTTTTCTTTCTTCTTACCGGTCACTCCCCTGCGCACATATTTAAAACACTCATGTCACTTAACATACACTTTAACTTAAACACACGTCAATTTAACATACACTTACATTAACGTACATGGCTAGCTAGCTAGCTAAGTAGCGACGAGGAGTGAGATGGAGGGCTATTCAGCTCATTTTCTGTAACCGGTGTAGCATTAAAACATGGTGTCACTAGAAAGCTAGCTAACTAGCCGTCTGTCCGCTAGTTAGCCTGCTAGCTTGATAATTCCACCATGCTTTAATTCTACACTGGTTACAGTAAATGAGACAGAAGAAAGCTGTCTTCTCACGCGGTAGCAAAGTGATTTCCTACGCTGTGACGAGAGTGTGGATGAAGCATTGAGTTGTTAAATGTTACTCTTTTACTCGACTCTCTTTTTTTAACGTCACGACTCCACTGCTAGCCGTTGCTGCTCAACCTCTCACCTCGGTGAGTTTATTTTACATAAAAAAGTTAGTCGGCTACAAAGGTCACAATGGCAATGTACACATAAACATGGCTGCCGCTCTGATCGTCCGGCTACGTGGATTTGAGAGTGAATCCAACTCCTAATTTATGATAATGTGTCTCGGTATGTTCGGTGGGAAAATAACTTCTGTTTTTCTCCCCTCAAGTCTCTGTTTTATGAATGTAAATTCATTCGAGTTACGCTGTGTTTTCCAGCAGAATACTGACGCGTCCGTCCCGTCTCTTTCCACAGAGCCTCTGCTGGATTTACTCGGATTCTGATGCTTCACCAGTTTTGAATATGAAGGTTCAACACCACCGCTTGAATCTGTTCATGTTGGCGCTGTAAAAATCCACACCTCTGACATGTTGACATGTGCGAGTTCCACGCAGCTCATCCCGAAACCCGACTCCAATTCCCACTTTGAAGGGACTTCCGCTCTTCTCGAGTAAACAGGACTGATTCTACAATGGAGCCCTACTGCACCACGTGTGGAGCCACTTGAAGGCCTCGCTGAGACCCCCAAACCGCCAGGACTGTTGCGAGTGGATTGATGTTTCTATGTAGCGCGTGTGCGAGTGCAGTGCAGCCTTGGATCCGGCGTGGAACCGCCGCAGTCCGCCCGGGCGCCCAGCCTTCGGGCCGGAGACGCTCCAGACGAGCAACTACTCTCTGGTTTTACTGATTCAGCTCAGCCTGCTCTCCTTCGACCTGTTCGTCAACTCCTTCAGCGAGCTGCTCAGGGAAGAACAGGCTGTCCAGCTGGTACTTTTCATGTAAGTTCCTCACTGTTTCAGAGAGCCAAACATAATCTCTGGCTAACAATAGTTCAGTTTAGTCATCTAAACTGAGTCTTTTGGGATGCTGGAATGATTTGAAGCAGCGTTGTACAAAGACAGTAATCTTTCTCTTCTTTCTGCTGTCACACATCCTCTTTCTCTCTTGTCTTTTTTTGTTTTTCCCCCCCTGTGTGCTCTTCCTCAACAGAATCCAGGACATTGCCATCCTGTTCAACCTGATCATCATTCTGTTGATGCTGTTTAACACCTACGTGTTCCAGATCGGCCTAGTCGCCATATTGCTGGAGCGGTTTAGAGCTGCGTTAATGCTCTCTGCCCTCTACTTGACCTTCAGCATCATACTCCACTCCTGGCTTATGGTACGAGCTGTTTGCGCACACAAATGGGCAGAGACCGATCTAGATCTAAGGCTCGGGGGTTACACTCGGCCTTCTTCAACGCCACTGTGTCACTTCGGTGTAAAGTCTGCGCGCTCCGAGATGGGGTCTTGCTCGCACTGTTTTAAAATCTCGGAAAACACATGGAGGGCGAATCCTCATTTTCAATGGTGGAGGGACAGCTAAAATTATATAGTAATGAAATGAGACCGCATGTCAACCATGGCATTGTGTCGGCGGTCAGAGGTCAACTTAAAGTTGTGTTGACGCATATATCTCAATATATATGTGGGGCACGGCAACCAAAAGCAGATCTTCCTCACTGTGAGGGTGAGCCATGCCTGCGAGTGAGATTTCAACATTTGGAGAATGCAGAGCTGAGAGGTGGAGGCGGAGCTTTTCGTAAAATAGCTTGATAAATAAATAGGCACAAATGCTGCTCACGGAAAGAGCTGAACTCGTCCAACACAGAGAGGAAAACTAGTCTTTTTCTCTTAATAATGGAAAGTAGGATTATATTTAAAAAAAGGTTTCGCGAACCACATGTCAATATTGACTATTTAAAGAAAGAACAACATCTCGTTGGTCTTTGTAGAGTTCAGTTTTCAAATGGAGGTGCTTTTTAAACGATAGCCGTAGACTTGGAGTCTACGATCTAGCCGAGGTGGCCTGGCTCACATTGGGTTCGGATCCCAGTGAGGTGTGGACCCTCCAAACGTAGATCTCTTATCCCCTGTCCTCCACACAGACACACTGCCATAATACCAGAAACATTTATATTATGTCCGATTAGAAACATTCTGTGACAAATGCAGTACACCAAAAATACCAGGATGTCCTACTATATTATATTTGTATACGTATATGTATGAGCAAGAGTGTCAAAGTTCAGGGTGCGATGTTATGACAAAGTAGTAGTTGTCTCAGTTGCAAAGTACGTACTTTGTATAGGTAGCTGCAGAGTAAAAAGTGTGTCATTTGGAAAGCAGTGCAGTCGGGTTTTGATTATGTTGCTTCAAAATAAAAAAATTACAATGAAATTAAATGCATTTATCATCAAATTAGTGGAGCTCTGTTGGTGGCTAGTCTTCAATAAAACAAGTCTGCTAATAGTGCACGCAGGAAAAGTAGGCAGCGACAATAACAGGGGACTTTTATTGTGAAGGATTTAGAGGAATATGTTTATCGCCACTGTCCCATCAGGCTGGTCGCATTAAAGTGTCGAGTGTGGACCCACATATGCGACTGATGTGATTAGAGTGGGACGATTGTGCATTCAGTGTGTAGTTTGAGTTGCAATTTGTAGCTGGAAAAATGGGTGTAATATTGTTGAGCATATTTTAATATATAGTCATTTAAAATTGTTTTTATTAAAAGATGCAACGTCAACATGAACGTCAATGTTTTTCTGTTTAATCTTTCCAGAATCTACGTTGGCTGAATACCAACAGATTTATTTGGACAGACGGCCTTCAGGTGCTGTTTGTGTTCCAAAGAGTCGGTAAGATGAAATGTTAACGCATCATTTTTAATGCTAACCAAAATATAATTTATTTTGAAAGTCTACTGCCGTCGATGGAGCTTTGTTAAGGACGTCAAAAACAACAAAGGCGGGGCATCACTGTTTATTCTTAAATGAAACAATTGTTATCAATTATATTTTAGATTTGACACATGCTCAGATGACAGGAGAGTGAGAAATGACTCACAGTGTGTTTTCAAGTGCTGCAGGGAAGACGTAGTTTTGGATTTATTATCACACTGGTTCCCTTGACAAAATTATTATTGCAGAAAATATTGATGATGTCGACTATGGAACGACCAACCGGAGGAAATAAGGCTTGCAGAATCAATAACTTCTTTTAACTCACTTCTTAAAACCCATTCTCATAGAATTGCTTTTAAGTGATGTCATCCTTTTATGTCCTTTTATGATCTATTATGCAGTTATTTTGTTCCCCTGGTTTTGTTTGTATATTTTATTTGTTTGTTTGTTTTCTATTCCTTTTTCTCTTTTTGGTTATTTGTTTGGTTTTGTTCTATTCATTGCCTTTATGTTATAGTCCTTTTTGTTTACTGGTATTTAAGTTATATCTATCCTTTGAGTCTCTGTAGAGCCCTTTGTAAACTTTGTTTTTAGAGGTGCTATATAAATAAAGTTATTATTATTATTTATATTAAACATTCGGTTCAGCAAGATAATCTTCACGGCTGAAAACCACTTTTGTGATATTTGAAGCGTGAGAACTAAACATTAATGCTTCTGTTCACAACAGAACTTATTTCAAGCATTTATCCCAAAACCCAATTCAATAAAAATACAAAAAACATAAACATTTACAAGAGAGTGACTCCCTATTTGAGTGACTAAGTAAACTATTCCATCATTCCCCATCTCCCACCTCTCCCCCACCGCTTCCTGCCACTCATGAATCTCACTCCTTGTGCATGGAGGCGTGTTCATGTCACCTGCCTTCAGGCCTCTGGATCCCTGCAGAGGGTCACTGGCAGACATGTTGGAGAGCTCAGTTAGTCTCTCCTCTCCACCAACGCGCTCGCATCACCGCGCCGATGTGATTTTCATACGCGCATAAGCTCATAAGTGGATAACCGGATTTATTGTCTCGCTGTTGTTCTCCTCGGATCCCTTATTAAGTTTTGAGAACAGACTGTGGGCATGTTTTTATTTGTCTGAGGCTTAAGACCCACCCAGATGGTTACTCAGTGAGTGATTCACTGTTGAGTCACAATAAATACCTTCCGTTCTGAACCTGTGAGCTGTAATGTCTCTCGAGGAACCTCGGTCTTTGTTAGAACTCCAAACGACGGAACCACTCACTTGGAAACGGCCGATGAACTCACACACGTACTTATGTACACAAATAACATTTAAGTTTCCTTTTAAATTGAGGTTTTCATTGTTCTGTTAACGGAGATTGATTTCAGCGTTTGGATTTTCTTGACAATACTGTCGGTTGACAGGAATTCTTACAGGATGAAATATAATAGAAGTAATGCGCGATGAATTCTTCATTCCAGCAAAACTGTGTTTATTAGAGATTCAACCGGAACGACGCACTTTATTTTGTTTCTGCATTCGCCGTGCTGCCGACTGCGTATTGAAAGCACCGTCCTCCGTTTGTTGTGACAGAAAATATATTCTGAAGGCCGATATGTCCTGTGATGAACCACCAGTCTCTCTCAGAGCGGAGTGTGTTTGCTCTTTGTCCCGCCTCCTCCTCCTCACGTGTGTTTGTGTCCACAGCCTCCGTGTTGTACTACTACTTGTACAAGAGGACGTCGGAGTACCTGGGGGACCCTCGGCTGTATGAGGACTCGCCTTGGCTGCGGGAACTGTTCGCTCGGGTCAGACAGTGACCTCGCCGCAGAAATAACTCAGGAACAAGGCCCCGGATGGAGAGCAGAGACTTTCACAATAAGGCGTGCGCTTGGAAAAAGTTGGCCACCTCGATACAGTGCATTTAAATGTGTTTGAGATGCATTTATAATCGCTTTTTTGTGGGGGAACACACACTTGAAGTAAGTACAATCAGGCCTAAAATGTATTAAATAAATAGATTTGACAGGGTTCGAAGCCAGAGACATATTCCACAGAACATTTCCTTCCCAACGGATTGTGCCAAAAAATCTGCCGATGGACGTCTCATCAGGTCTAAATGACGTGAAAAGTGAGACGCTTTCAAATATTCTGTGATACCTGTCACCACATGCCCTTTTTCCTTTTCTTTTGCTAATGCTGTACATTTTTTAAAAAGACTATTATGCAGTTGTTTTATATACATTTGAGACTATTTGTGTTGCTTTGAGTTGGTTTGCAATGAGGATCTTGAACAGGGGTTTGACTTCATTACGGCTTTATTATCGACAGCGGTCCGTGAAATCTGACCGCGTTTCATCGTCACAAGAAGAGTTGAATGCTTAAAGTACAATAAAAAAAAATGTCTTTTGAAACGTGTGCGTTTTGTATTTTGTATTTTGTTTTGGATTCATGAGCTCGTTCTGAAGCAGGACACCAGCTGAGTGAAGCGGAGCCGGTCCTTCAGCTCGCCAAACTCTTTGAGGAGAGAATCCTTCAGGTTGAACTGCAGAGAGATGAGGAAAAAAAGGTTTCCGTCAGCTGGGAGTTCCTTCAAGTGACGATGAAAACAGACTTTATATGGCGACAAAGGCCTAGATTTGTTTGTGTTTGAACAAAACTAAAGAAAATAGGAAATCTAAATAAAACTCTTTCATTTTCAGTTTAAAAAAGTATAAAATGCTATAGGATGAAAAAAAAACACAGTAGTTTACAAACTCAAATAATACTAAATAATCGAACAAAATAATTTGTTGGAGGTGTATTTCTTCACTACTTCTCAGCATTATCAACAATTAACAATAAATTAAAAAGCTGATCCCAGCTCCACTTTAAACACGGGATAAAAAACACAAGACGAACTCACCCTCATTGCATATTTATGAAACTGCTCTGCTTCCTCTTGTCTGCCCGACTGAAAACAAAAGGGTAATTGCATGGTGAGTTCAGGTTCCTGTGAAACTGCCCGGGGAAAATCCAGTTGCCCTTATTAGGGACAGAGGTCACAAAGGTTTGGCCCCCGGCCATTTTGGACTCAGAGCGACGACCGGAGGTTACAAAGTGCCTCTCAAAAGCAAAACTAAATTCTTCTCTTATGTCGAAGCATTACAAGTATTATACGTACAATTATAACTGTTTACTTAACTTTTTACTATTTATTGAACTTTTTGCCCCGCTGCCCAGAGGGGCAGTAAACAATGGACACAAATAAAGCAAAAAAAATAAATACTCCAGCTCTCTTTTTCATGCCAAGGACCTCCAAAATAAATGCACAATACACTGAAAAGCCATGAGCAAAAGGATGCTGGGATATGAAATACATAAGGATTCACCGGCCCGTGTTTGGTTAAATAGAAGCAACATTTCTTCGGGGCGTTTTCTAGTGTCGGCCCCTTGTGTCTTGAACATGCAGACTTCAGGTGGAGGCCGAGTCTGAACTGGGACGCGCCAAGTGTGTTTTTTCAGGTCATCACTCACCTTGAGGCAGATCAGAGACAGGTAAGCCCACACCTCTGCGTTCTGGCTGTTCAGATGGTTGGCCTCAGTCAAAGCTTCCTCAGCGACACGCAGCTCCTCCAGCTACGAACACACACACACACACACACACACACACACACACACACACACACACTCAAAGTAAGAGAACACACAACTCCGCAGCTGGAGGCGAACCAGCGTACTCAAGTAATGCAAGCTTTGATCCCAGCAGAATGAGGACAGGACCCTTGCAATGTCTCCAATGTGAGGACGGGATTTATTCCCATGAAGAAATAACCCCCAACCGTTAAGTGCCGTAAACACAAGATGCAGTGTGTGAATAAGAGACCGCTTTCTATCATTTCTAGACCAGAATTAAATTGCGTCTAAATATGTCGTGGTGTCGTTTTACTCGGTAACAGGCGGTGCCGAGGCCCAGCCAGGTCAGGCAGGAGGGAGACTTCTCACACGCCTGCAGGTAGACACCTCTGGCTTGCTCAAACTGAAAGATAAACACACACACACACACACACACACACACACACACACACACACACACACACACACACACACACACACACATACACACAAAGGGATTTAGTAGCCTCAAACAAGATGTTTTGTAGTGACATCCAAGAACTTAAATGATCATTCTGTGATTTCTCCCCTGTGACACACTCACGTGGTTTACACATTTGAAACGTCATCATAATCGTGCTGCAAAGTTAAACTTGTCCAGGAAGAACCCCATTGTTCCTGACCTCTTGGGCCAGTTTGTGCTATTCTAGTAAACCTTACTGTGACTTAAGAACACGAGAGAACTATCTGAGTGAACTGAAGCTCTCCTTGGTATCTGACCTTCTCCTGCTGGAGGCAGATGGATCCCAGGCGGAGGAGGACGAGATGAGAGTCGGACGGCGGCTGCAGGAAGTTCTGGCTCCACTCGTAGCTCTCCCGGGCTTCAGTGAAGGCCTCCCGCAGGAAGTGATAGTGGCCGTTCAGCGCCCACACGTCCGCCTCCTGCTCGCAGGGTGGGAAACCGATCAGGGTTCAGAGGAGATGCTGTAGTTTAATCAGCTGCTTATTGCTGCTGACTTTGCATGAGCAAATACTAACAAATAAAGCAAAATGAGCAGATTCCCATACATCCATTAAAGTAAACGATCCAAGAACAAACTACAACCAATGAAGAGGACATTTCTGACTGTCAGAAGGACAGTAAATACGTACGGTAATTTATTCAAAGTCCAATCACCGGGTCAATTACATTTTTGCCGATTTCAAAACAACAGGAGGGGGAAAGAAGTCCGAAATCTTTGCTCTCATCCCTCTGATCATATAAATCGTTATATTCTGTAGATATTCTGCATGTCATAATTCTTATGTCTGTTAGAGTTCAGGTTGTGGAGGTCAGTTTAACAAATACTTTCTGTGAGAAGTTTCTGTGAGAACAGTCCGGTCACACCTGTTTATCAGTATATTGACATTAGAGAAGCAGATTGGTCGTTGCACGTTCCAGCCTTGTGAGAAAAGATGAGAACACGATTCTCCTCCTCTTAGACAAGCTAGAGCCAATTAAATGTTAGATGTTCATGACGGAAAACCGTGTATTCAAGAGCCGAACTTCCGGCTGTTCGTGGTGTTTTTGGACGGTCTCCCTGCGTGTTGACTGGTCGACTCCCTGCTATCGCAATTGCAGTTCTTGTTACTTTATTTGCGATCAAGGAAAATTAATTCAGAGAACGAGAGAAGTTGTTTGACTAAGTTCTTCCGGACGCTACACCAGGCATCCAATAACTATTATGCATTAACACCTCGGAGTGCGAGTACCTGGTCGCTGTGAAAGCGCGCCACCTCCAGGCTGGCGGCGGCGGCGCAGTGGTCCGCTCGCAGCAGCTGCAGCCGGGCCAGGAGGAGCAGGTAGGAGACGCTGCGGCCGCCGTCTGACAGCAGCTCCAGGGACAGAGCTCGCTCCGCCATCTGAGGGCAGCGAGACACGGTACAGGCACAACATGACATGGACATCTTGTTGTTTCATTTTCATTCACTTCTTCAGTCCCGACAGCGACACCTGGGCTTTTATCGAGTATCGACCTGAGACCAGCGTTGGATAAGCTGTGTGCTTATCAGACCGGGGTCATTCGTTTATGTGTACGGCAACGTCAGGCTTCACTTCAACATTCTTAACTTTGTAACAAATAAATAAAATACAAATCTATTGAATTGTTATTTACTATTAAAATAATAAATCATACTCCAACAACTTGGTGAAAAACAGGAATCAGATTATATAATGTATATATTATTTGAAATTTGATTTGTGTCAGTATCGGCCCGATATCTGAGAGCCCCTAACTTATGTGGAAACTTTACTTTAGCATGTTAAAATAAATGTATAAATGTGTCATATAAAAAAAAAATGTCTGAGGCTGACCAGCATCAATAGTGGTCATAAATCACAACAGCAGTACTGAGATTGCCCGCTATTTGACCGCTGTGAGTCCAGCTGGTTGGTCTGTGTGTGTGTGTGTGTGTGTGTGTGTGTGTGTGTGTGTGTGTGTGTGTGTGTGTGTGTGTGTGTGTGTGTGTGTGTGTGCGTGTGTGTGTGTGTGTGTGTGTACCTGCAGAGCAGAGTTCTGCAGCAGGAACCGAACCGTCTCTGTGTAAATGGTGGAGGAGCGTTTAGCTGGAGCTGATCTGGAGTCCTGGTTCTGCTCCTGGTCCTGGTTCTGGTCCTGGTCCTGGTTCTGGTTCTGGTCTCCTCCATTCTCTGGGTCTGAGAGAAAATGACAGTAACATTGTCAGGTAGCAAGCGCCGATGGCTATTTTTTCGATGGTCCTACCAACAGACTGTCTAAACAATCTAAACTGTGTAGCTTAAGCTTCAGCTTCAGCTTCTCGATGCACGTGGCACCGTTTTGTAAATCAACATTTAAGATTTTATTGGTAGAGATAAAACCCAAACTACAAACCATTACTATTGGTTGACCATTTCACACTGAACATGCACAATTTCCTGTTATTAGAAATCTCATAATAAATGTTACTAATAAAAAAGTTGACGAGATCCACTAGAAGGACGTGGCCTCTTGCCTTTCTGTTTAAAAGTCTTGTCATGCCTGGTTTCCCTCCACGTGACGAGAGGAAACCAACACATGAGATGAAGAGGCGTTTAAATCCCTTTAAATCCCACTAGAGCTGCACCTTTCTTATCGGTGGGAGACTGGCATGCAGCCGAGTCTGACTCCTCATCCTCTCGCTGGTCCTTCTTCTCCTTCTCCTTGTCCTTCTCCTCCTCCTCTTCCTCCTCCTCCTCCTCTTTCTCCTCCTCCTCCTCCTCCTCCTCCTCCTTCTTCTCATTCTCCTCCTTCTCATCCTCCTTCTTCTCCTTCTCCTCCTTCTCATCCTCCTTCTCCTTCTCCTTCTCCTTCTCCTTCTCCTCGTCTGTCGTCTCCTCCCTGTCCGTCGTCTCCTCCTCCCTCTGTGTTGGCCTCTCTGCTTCTTTTCCCTTCAGCTGCCTCCTGGCCTCCAGAAAAGCCCTCTCAGCCAGGATGGATTCGCTCTGGATCTCATGGTGCAAACCTGTACAGCGGAGCCAGAAACCTGAGATTAAACAATTGTGCAATTTCCCAGCATGCATTTGTCTTTATCGCTCACGTTCTGTCGGGTCTGAGATTGTGACGGCTGAAATGAACGTTGTTGATTTTTCATTTTAAATATTTACTATTTTTGTGTATTTGCATTAGGTTTAACACTAACTAAAATTCTTTACTTAAAATTAGACTGATGATTTGAAAGTTATCAGCTTTTAAAGACAGACTTACCCACGTAAAGGGAGTGAAACTATGGGGCTCATTACTACCTCTAAATTAAGAATAAAAGAAACTAGAGACCATCTTGTGATCACGGGCCGGTGTTGTAAAATCGGGAAGAGACAAATTAGTCGTATATATATAATACCCATAAGACTGATCAACTAAATTAAGATATTTGTCTCAAACTTGAAAAAAAAGAGGTAATTTTTCTTCCTTTTTACGCTCGCTGTTGTAACTTTTACATGTTTCCTGCAAAGTTTTGCAGATGTGACAAAATCGCGCCGCTACGCATGTGTTCCTAGACAGCAGCCGGTTCTCAGGTCCGAGAGCAGAGAGGAGGACCGCGTCTCACCCAGCAGCGTCCAGGCCACCACGCTGGGCGGCTCCACGCTGGCGGCGCTCTCCAGGAAGGTCTGGGCCTCCGTGTGGCGCTCAAACATCGACGCCAAGACGCCGCACATCATCAGGCTGGAGGAACAGGAGAACACAGACACACAGGTCTACGATTATTGGACCGCTAGCTATGGACCATGAGCAACCGTGAGGTGGAGGTGAGTGTTTAACCACTAACGATGTCGCACTGGTTAGGAGTAGAGGAACTGGAGAACTGGAACAACTATTCTATTCTCATTGATGTACACAGTACTCAGACTCTGGACCTCAGTGTTGAGCTCATGGCTGTATATATATTTTATGTTTTTTGTGTAACTGGAGCATTTCTAACCTGGGCTGGTGTGCCGGCTGGACAGACACGGCGTCCTGGAAACACTCTCTGGCCTTCATGTGGTCTCCGGTCAGCATGTAAAGGCTTCCCCACTCAAACTTGTGGGAGGGCTCAGTCGGGTGCCTCACTGCCAACTGCAGGAAAACAACAAAACAAAACTCATTTTTACCAGCCGTTATGTCATCTAGTCATCATCTGCATAGATATTATTATTATTATTACAGACAAACAGAAGCCAGTGTGTCCATTATTTATTTACACCTCACACACTTAATATGCACATACATACTTGCACTCTTGCACTTCTACTGTTTAAGTTTAATTTAATTTAATTCCTAAATGAATACTCTGTTATTCTTTCTTTCATCCAGCTATGTTATTGTTGTTGTTATTTACTTTATTCTATTAGTATTATTATTGCATATATCTTTTCATCTCTATTGTTTTTATATCTTATCTTATCTTATTTTCTGTGTAAATAGCTGCTACGCGACACAAAATATCCCCTTGGGGATTAATAAAGTATATATTCATTCATTCATTAAGGCCAACTACTCCATTTAGAGGCCTGAAAAAAGGGGACGAATAGATATGTTTGAGGTTTTTCCAGCGAGTTCTTTTCCTCATCTATCACGAGTGAGGAGCAGAAGTATAAAGAGAGTCGAGAACTCCTTTTAGTACTACTGTACCTCTTGGTAGTACTGAACAGCCTGCTGATAATCCCCAGTAAGCTGAGCCTCTTTGGCAAAACGTTGGAGCTGAGAAGAACTCAACTGGATCTCATCGAGGGAGTCATCAGCGACGTCACGTGAATAAATCTGGAGAGGAGAGGATAACAATGAACATAAATACATCTATATATATCTACATATGTATATGTGTGTGTGTGTGTGTGTGTGTGTGTGTGTGTGTGTGTGTGTGTGTGTGTGTGTGCGCTACCTTGTTGTGAGCTATGTGCATCTCGTCCACCAGGTAGACATAGAGCTCGCTGACAAAAAGTTTGAGCTCCTGAGGGTCAGTGAACGGCTCTGTCCGCTGCATCTTGTCCCGTACGATCCTCACCACTGCATGCTACACACACACACACACACACACACACACACACACACACACACACACACACACACACACACACACACACACACACACACGTTTATGTGGTCCAACAGTTACAGAAGAGCCACCCCCGCAGTACATAAATAAAAAATAAAAAAATCTGATGGGCTACAGATCCACTCAGGGTTTCTCCTGACCTTCATCTGTTCCTTGAAGGTGAAATATTTCGCTGAGACATTGAGCGATCCCATCAGCTGGACCTTCATTTGCTCCCGGCTGCAGTTTTCCGACGGCTCGCAGCTGGCTCCGAACATCTCCCCGTACTGCTCCGAAACATGGGCCACCACGTTGGCCACCTGCCTGTGGAAGTCCAGCACGGCCTGCGGCAGAATTCAGCAAGTAAGCAAACTCTCCGCTGGTGTGTGGTTCATGTTGTGTGTGTGTGTGTGTGTGTGTGTGTGTGTGTATGTGTGTGTGTGTGTGTTTTACTCTTTCTGCTCTGCTGGGCCCCGATGGAAGTGGAGGTCTGGGTGGGATCAACGCCATCACCCTGCAGGAATTAGACACCCAATAAGAGGCCAGAGGGCATACAAAAGGTGCCTTAAAAATGAGTACGATTCATTCTAGCTGGACAGGGTAACCAGTAGAACCGGGTCAAACTTGAGGATTTATTTAACACGTCACCTTCTGGACAGTTCCTCCGGAGATGTTTTGGGCACCAGCGGTTTCTCCAAGGCTATCTCAATGATAATATAAGTTCTGGCCTCCACATACATCTGCAATAAACAGGAATGATGCACTACCATCTGTATGAGACTGTAACTATGACCACGGCTTCCGGTACATGATGGTGCACATCACACAGGTGTGTTGTCGTTCTGTGAACGCTTACGTTTCCCTCCAGGTTGAGGCGCGGCTCACTTTCGGCCACCGAGTCGGACGCCTGGTCGACCGTGGTTATTCTGTTTTGACTCGTAGGTTGCTGCCGTAGTGGAAACAAGGTCACGTTAAGGGTCCCGCCTTCACAAACACAACCTGGATGTAGCACCAGAACTAAAATATAAAGCTGCAGGAATTCTGGTTAAAGAAGAATCATCTGTGTGAGATGTGACATACAAATCATCAAGTTGGAGACTTATTGTATGTCTCCAAGCTCCTGAAAATCCATGAAACTAAGAGTCCATGCAAAAAATGAATTTCCTCCGACCATCACAACCTTCCTGACCTTTTTGGGCGGCTCCTTCGCTCCCCTTCCATCCGGGGCCTTCCCCGCCTTCCCCTTGTAGGAGCCTGCAGCGGAGGTAGAACGAGCTTTGACCTGGTTGGCCACAGTCTTGGCCTGCTCCTTTAACACGCTGCCACTGTGCTTGACCTTTAAGTAAAAGATCAATGGGAAACAACGCATTATTGTTTATTGTACTTAGGTGGACAGGGGTGGAGCTGATATTGATCATTTCATCAGACTCTGGTGCCAGCAAGCGTATTTCCAGAAGGTGTCCAGCCGTGTATCCAGTAAATCCAGTAAATCCAGAAAGCTAACGAGTCGTGCGTAGGTTTGTGCCAACCTTGTTCAGCAACTTGGCCTCGCAGAAGGGCTGAATCCTGTACGCTCCTCGGATGCGGCAAACTCCAGGATACAGCAGCCGGCCCATGTCCACAAACGCCACGCCGTGGAAGGGGATCTCTGGGTTCTCCTTAGCCAGCTGCACGCACACACACACACACACACACACAGGACTAATGAACTTGCTCGGCCTGTCATTGATCATCGCTTCAGGTTTTTAAAAGCAGAAAACATTCTGGACCATCCTCGGGTGTAAAAAGCCGTCTCACCATCTTGGTTTCCGCGGCCTTTGTCGACCTCATTATCTCCACCGGCCACAGTCTGCTCTGGATGATCTTCTGCCTCAGCCTGGACATTGATGCACATGTTGTCAGATCTTATCTTTTTTTCTTCTGCATCTGTACTTCTCGTCCTGTGTGCTATACGAGTGTTACCTCCACGCCCGACGCCTGCAGTCCCCTCACAAGCAATTAAGCGTTGCTGCATGGCAAGCATTAAACCTTTAACGCAGGGTTTATTGCATCAGTAAAAATATTGTGACTTCCTCCTTTCCTCTCCATTTGGCCTTGTGGGATGAATGTGGGAGCCAGGTTTTACGGTACACTCTGCTATGATCCTTAAATGTGGTTATTTTAGATGAAAGCACAGATGTAAAATACCTGATGACTGACTTTCCCTTTCTAGAATAATGTCTTAAAAATCATGACCAACAGGTATGATGCTGAGATAGCAGGAGGAAGGTGTGTGTGTGTGTGTGTGTGTGTGTGTGTGTGTGTGTGTGTGTGTGTGTGTGTGTGTGTGTGTGTGTGTGTGTGGATCAGACCTGTTACTTCCTCCCGCCTCCAGGAAGCAGTGCATCTCTGTGTCCCAGCTCACCCGGTTCTTCACGGTCTCGGCCTCTTGGCGAAACTCCCGGACCTGTGGGCAACATTTCCTCATTCATCCCCACGCTCGAGTCAACGCGTTGATCGGTAAACGCGGTCGACTAACACAATCAACTCCTCGGTGCATTCAAGGCGCAATGCATCCTGGTACATGTAGGCCCGACGGGCAGGGCTGAATCGATACTGCGCAGACCGAGAAATCCATGACTTCAATCGACCACGTTTACCATCAACGCTGATTGGAAATCCACATGAAAAGTGCAGAAATTTCCCTTTAATCATTACAGTATCATGTAATATAGCTGTCATGAATATTGACTTTTTCTTACTGTAAATATTGTTAACGCATTTAAACTTCTCGTGTGTTTAGTCACCAGTCTAATTCCCGGCCTTGAAGTCTGGGCCATTGAATGAATTGCACTCATGTGACTTCCTTCACTTTATCACACAGGTCTATATTTAGACAACAACGTGCCAAACAGGGCCACATTCTCGGTCACCTCGAAGCCCGTCAGCTCGCCGTCCTCCTGCTCCACGGGCTCTGTCTGGAAGAAGGCAGCGGGCCGGAAGTGGTTCCCCGGGACCAGCAGGGCCTGATGGGGCCTCTTCCTCTGTCGGCCATTTTGCTCCCTCTGCCCGCCTGCCTTCAGCTGCCCCTCGCAGAACAACAGCACCTGATCTTTCTGGTGATCGAACAGCCACAGAGTTGAACTGTTTCGCTCTGCAGAGATTCAGACTTGAGGATGGGGATTGTTTCTTCTTTTAGGGCTCCAAACTAAATATCGCACTCGCCTGTGCGGTAAGCGGGACCTCCAGGGCAGCAGTGTACGTGCAGGGAGAGGACTGCAACGTCCACGCCTCGGGGACGGAGAACGCCGTCTCCACGGTGACCTTCAGCAGGTTGGAGGCTGCTCGCTCGGCCTCGGGCAGCAACGGGTTCGACGCACTGACATGCACATCCAGGGTCGACTGCGAGAGGGCGAGAGGGGTCAAACCATGAGGCTCAGTCACGTCTTGTTTATTGACTTACACGGTTCTGGAAATGACATTATCCCTGTGAGATGACGTAAAGGGTAACGAGGACGAGAGGTTTTCATGGTGCATTTCCAAACACTGGGATTTTCGTGGCCTAAAAGTGTGTGGCCAGAGGGTGACAAGGGTCTAATCTTATATTGTAGATGAAAAATGTTTTAAAAAATCTGACTGTGAAATGGTAAATGTCCTTGAAACTTAATAGAGAAAGCATTAATAGATCAAACGTCTGTTTATGGCTAATCCACTAAATAAATACCAGCAATATTACCGTTTATGGTATAAAAGGTCTACAGATTGATATCTCCATTGTCTCACTCGTCAATATGACGTTGCCCAACCTTTAATTAAACCACCTTTCACCCCTCGCAGAGCAGAACAAATGTTTTAAATTCAATTCGGATCAATGGCAGATGTTAAAGGGCCTACAGGAAATACATTAGCGGTTAGGCCATATAGTGGTCAGTCAGTCCATTCAAATAATTGTGTTAAGTATTAATACATGACAAGGCCACAAACAAGCTTACTACCGCAGCGTTGATATTGTACTCTTATTGTTTGAGATTGGGGCTGTTGGGCTGCTGCTACTTAATCTGGTTGGTAATCCATTTTTAGATTGCAGGTATAGTTAAAAAATAATAACACTCAAATAAAGTACACAAAATTCAAAATGTAGAACTCGAAGGGAGCATATTTAGGAACATTAGTGAGTAATTGCACATGGAAATGTGAAGTAAAACGTCACGTGTCTCTTTCTCCTCTTAACCGTATTGCACTGTTACCCGCCAGCACACAGGGGTCGTGACCTCGCCCTCATCTAAAGTAGCCCTGACACGTGCCCTTCACGGTGAGTGAGCGACATCGTCGTCGGGTCATTTAACCGACCGACCTTGCTGTTGTCCGGGCAGGACCCTTTGACCAGGGCGACGCTCACTGGGTTCAGTGGGACCGTGGACGAGAAGCTGCACTGGCCTGAAGACAGACGAGAGAATCGGGGGAACGGTGAAAAGTCCTGCTGCCCCCGATGGAGGGAAAACTCTTTGCAGTCAAATTGACGGAGATAAACCGGTTTTGCTTTCAATCTAAAACATACATAAAGACACACAAACGCCTGACAGGCAGCTGTACCCTGGAGCAGCGGCAGCAGGTCCACCACAGCTTGGCCCAGCACCGCCGTCCTCGCCTCGACCTTCTTCTCCTCAGGCAGGAACTCCCTCACCGTCACTGGGCAACAAAAAATATTTTCAATAGACGGAGCTGTGAAGACTGAAGGGCGGCCTTGGTGTCAACACAGGATACCTGATCAGGAAAAGATTCTCGGATGGTTGGCAAACCTATATATATATATATATATATATATATGTATGTATATTTGCATGTATGTGTACACTATGTATATTTAGATATGTGCTAAACTATTATCCTAATATCACCATCATCTGATAACAAATTCTATCTATCTATCTATCTATCTATAAATCTATCTATCTATCTATCTATCTATCTATCTATCTATCTATCTATCTATCTATCTATATATATATATATATATATATATATATATATATATATATATATATATATATATATAAATATCTATCCAACATGAACAAACTCATTTTACATATGACGGGTTTGCTGGCCACGTGCCCGAGGTCCCGCGCGTCCCCGGGGACGTTGAGGCTGCAGGTGAAGTCGTAGTGCACGCGCTGCTCCTCGGGCTCGAGCTGCTTCCGGTCGGACTCTCCCAGCACGTCTCCGTCCACCTCCACCTGCACGGAGCTCTGGAGGCTGCCGGGCCTCTTGCCCTGCTGCAGAGAGAAGGACACGGAGAGTGTGTGTGACCGTTACCCGTGAACCGTTAACTGTTGACCGTTAACCGTTGACCGTTACCCGTGAACCGTTAACTGTTAACTGTTAACCGTTGACCGTTACCCGTTCAGCTCTTACCAGGTTGTTTCCCCATACGACAGTTATTTTGATAGTTTTAGAGTTGGTTTCCGTGGCATTTCCAGAGGTCTCCATTATGTTCAACGTTATTAGATATATATATAATACATATATATTATTAGTTAACACTAAATAATATTAAAGTTATCTCGCCAGGTTTGTGCTGGTGGTGGCTTTTCGTCGAGTCCCGTTTCCGTGGAAACTGCGATACAAGCGGTGGTGCGTTCAGGTATAATTTGATATTTCCCTTCTGAAACAGAAACAACTGGCCACCACAAAGCAACAACAACAACCATTGAATGATGAAACAAACAGCAACTTAACGTCATACATGTTATATTATATTGTTTGTTTGTTTGGGTAGATATTTGCACTAGTGTTTTGTTAGTTCATTTGATATGACTATATTCCATTTTTTGAATATATTAAGCATTAATATATGTAATATTGCTTTACCTCTATACATGCTGCTGTAGCCAAACAATTTACCTTTGCAGGATTAATAAAGTATCTATCTATCTATCTATCTATCTATCTATCTATCTATCTATCTATCTATCTATCTATCTATCTATCTATCTGTCTAAAGCTAAATAACAACTAAATTAATTATGTAACACGTACTATCTGCTTTTATTGTTGCATTGCCATTGCATGATCTTACAGCATTTGAAAGATTCTGCCTTTTTAAGTTGATGTTTTATCCAACAGGGAAAGCTATTCAAGAAAAATTACACATAGTATTATTGCTATTATTTATATATTACATTTTAATATTGCTGTCAGTTTCCCTCCTCATGTTGGATCAAAGTAAGAAATAATAGACTGTCCTACTGCTTTCACTATTCATTCCCATAATGGCAGCAGTATTTCTCCTGCAACTATTCAAGAAAATTATATATTAATAACTCTGTAGGGTGCTAAAGGGCCAGCGGGGGTCACTGCTCTCAAGGCTAACTTCACAGGTGACGGTGCAACAGATCATAGAGGGCATTTTGAAGTCAAAAAGAAGATGTGTAATATTGTGTGTGATTCCTCAGTTGGGATAAGCGATCGTCTATTTTCTCAGTCAGCCTCCTAATATGAGTGATGCGGTCCTACACTAGACGCAATATTTTCTGTCATTTATATAATATTTGGCTATTGAGACATTTGTGTGAGCTCTTCTTTGTGATCTGCAGTAGCTCACAATTATTATGTCTTGTTCTTTTGAGCAACTTAAATAAAAGTGAAACAACTTCCACACATTATCACACTGAAAACCTTAAGGACAGGAAATATCATCATTCATCAATCGGGTGAACAAAATATCCTTTATTCGAATTAGGGTGCTATCTGAAATATCTTTAATCTTCTTCCATTATCTTTCATCTCGTAAACATAAACTATTTCCTGTACTCCTCTGACCTGTTTGTGTTTGTTTATGTACCTTATTATTATGTACCTTGCTTTATTACTTTAGTTCTTGTGGGAAATGAGATCATTCTATAAATAAATATATTTAATTAAAACTAAGGAATATTGCTACTTTTACCTCAGCAAACAATGAGTTTACTTCTCTCACCACCACTGAATGCAGAGGAGTAAAAATGTACAACATTTCCCTCTAAATAATAATAGAATAGAAGTATAAATTCAAAGAAAATCGTAATACTCAAGTTCAGTACAAGTACCACACAATTATACTTCAATATAAAACAAATAACACTCAATCACTTTGGTCACTCAAACCAATTCAATTGGTGCAATATAAATACATTTTAACTACTTTTTTATTCTGTCTGTATAAATACTGCTATTGTTGATTCTTTACTGATTTTATCTTACTTGTTTTTATTTTAATTTTACTATGTGTCTCTTGTATGCACTTGTGTCTGCTGTTGTAATCATGCAATGTCCCCACTGCGGGAGTAATAAAGGATTATGTTATCTTATCATATCTTAATGTTCTTTTTAATGGTTTTAACCGTAGAGATAGCCTTCCCAGACACCAGGGGGCGCTGCAGCCTCGGCGGTCGCTTCCGCGCGACGCTCCACGCTCAAACGTCTCCGCTAACTACTTCCGGAAGTTTTTTTATTATCAATGATTTTGCCACTTGTGCGGGATTAAAAACACTCCTCTGGTGTTTGTCTTTTGTTGTTGTCAAACAAAAAATGTCGTACAACTACGTGGTAACGGCCCAGAAACCCACGGCGGTGAACGCCTGCGTCACAGGTAAACACATAATAACGTTATGTATGTATATCTGCTGTGTGTTGTTTTCTTCGCCACCTGCGTGCTAGCTGGAGCTCCCGCGCTGCCAGCCAAGTGCTCCAGAAAGCGGCCTGTTGTTGCCGCCAGCTGTTGTTTTGCTCACCCAAACGTTTACGTGCATGCTTATGAACAACTAATCAACACGACGTTTTATCAGCACGTTTCACTGTCGCCCTGTTTTCATGCAATGTCCCGGTGTAACGCACGCTGCTGCTGCTTCTTCTCGGAATCAAACCGCAGCTGTTGGTTCTACCTCCCCATATATATATATATATATATATATATATATATATATATATATATATATATATATATATATATATATATTTAAAAAAGGGTATGCTATCTTATTCATGTTCTCTCACTCGCACAGCTGTTCCGCACAGTTTGGTAAAGCCGTGTTAACGTGTGACCGTGATAAGAAAGATGGAGTCGTCGTTTCGCGTCTGGGCCGCGAAGATACTGGAGCTAAAATCACGATTATTGAATATATATTTAGTCTCAGCACGTCTCTCCTGTGGATGTGATGCTGAAATAATCCAATAAAGTTAATCCGAGAGTTTGACATGCACACGTGACATGACATGTCTACTCAATGTCTACCTTCCTTTTCCTTTATGCATATATGTACATATGTATGAAGATGAATGTATATATTTGTGTGTGTGTGTATGTATGCATGTGTATATATACATATACTGTATCTATGTGTAGATGCATATATACACTGTATATGTGTATGTGTGTGTGTGTGTGTGTATGTATATATATATATGTTGATGCATATGTGTATGTTGATGCATATATATGCGTGTGTGTGTACTCACTACTAGCTGAACTACTAGTACTATCATTTGTATCCCATGCCTTGTTTTCAGAGGTCGTATGGCAGGGATCTTATTATTTAGTTAGAAATGTCAAAATTAAATTAAAAGTTCAACAGCCAAATAAAAAAACATCCTCATTTCTCAGCATGTAGATGCTTCACTGCAGGACTTCTTAATAATTCACAATTTTCTGATGAAGTTTTCATTATGGATATAGATGGGACAGCATACACATATAAAGTCTGCAACTGTTAACTCATTTCTATGATTGAATGTTTCAATCATTTCTTTAATTGACTGATTTTTTTTGGGGGGGGGGGGGGTATTTATACATTTTAAAAACACCAAGCAAATATTTGGGTTTTCACTTAATATTAATTAATCAAAACAATTGACCATGTAGTTGATTTAATAAACCAGTTGTTTGAGTCTTTTCTGGCTTTTCTCACATTATTATAGTGTTAAAGTATATTATTGTATTTAAAATACTTTTTTTATTATTATTTTAAAGCATCACAGCCAGTTAGGGCTCAAGTAATTTATGATATTTGATTGTTCGTAAAACCATCAGAGTAAGTTTTAAGTCATAACTAATGCACTAATCCATACTGAAAGTAGTTGTTGTCCTCGATCAAATAAATTCTTAGTCACTAACATGATTTATTTTAAGGATTTTTCACAAGTGACAGATCTGTAAAACGGGAGTGTTTTTCTCCACAAATAATCACACTAAAGCTTCAAATGTTGGACTCACAAGTGTCTTAATAAATATAATACATACATATAATACTATACCACCACACACACTACCAATAAAAACTATTTTTCTGGGATTTTCTTTTTCATGTTGTGAATATTTCTCTCGGCTCCATCGCCTATGTTTGTCCACCTTTCTCGGTCATCTTCTCCTCCGCCTAAACTAATAAATGCCTCTGTGCCTCCAGGCCACTTCACCTCTGCGGATGACCTCAATCTGCTCATCGCTAAAAACACCCGGCTGGAGATCTATGTGGTGACAGCGGAGGGGCTGAGGCCCGTCAAGGAGGTCGGCATGTACGGGAAGATCGCCGTCATGGAGCTCTTCAGGCCAAAGGTGGGTGTCGTCGTCGTTGTTGGCAGCAATAAAGTTTATTTTAAAAAGTTTGTGGTCTGTTGAAATAACTGTTATCGTTTTTATTGAAGACTGTATTAGAGTATTCCCTCAAAATAATCCATCATTGTTTTCATTTATGACCTGTAGAGGTCAGACATCCCCACTTTATTTTATGTTATGGTGATAAAGTCAAGTTCCTTTTTTAACTAGGTAAGAAACGTTCTTCTTTGAGACAGAATGCACATTAAGAAACAAGATATAAAATAACCCCCCAAAAAAGGCGTCAAATATATTTCTGGGAGATTTGACACGAAAAAATGAAACGTTTTGCTTTGATTAGATGAGATCTTCTCCTCACATTCTTCTGTGTTGTTGGCAGATGTATGTGACACGTTTTATTATTATTATTATTATTATTATTATTATTATTATTATTATTGTATATATCTTTCATCCCTGTTGTTTTTATATCTTATCTTATTTTCTGTGTAAATGGCTGCTACTTGACACAAAATTTCCCTTTGGGGATTAATAAAGTATATATTCATTCATTCATTAGTATGTGGTTCCCTTAATTATTTGTAAAGGAATTATAAATCTATGCTCTGGGAAAAAAGAAAAAGGACAATAATCCCTGTAGAACAGGTTTTGTTGTGGATTCAGACTGGACCAGGCCGCCCATACTAATTAGGCTGCTGGAGTTCAATTGAAAGCCAGCCTCTGCATGTTTAATGACTTTGCTGTCCTTTTTTTTTTTTTTTTTTTAACTCTCAGGGTGAGAGCAAAGACCTGCTGTTCATCCTCACATCCAAGTACAACGCCTGCATCCTGGAATACAAACAGACCGGGGACAGCATCGACATCATCACCCGGGCCCACGGCAACGTCCAGGTGCGTTTCGGACCGTCTGCAGAGCTCACTGTGCGGTCATGTCGTCTGACCTGAATTAATCTTGGTTTAAAGCACCGGTTCACCCTCGATATCTATGATAGACCCTCATTCATCAAACTTCAGTTAGACTCTCTTAATTCAGCCAAATGCTGCACACAGTGTCATTGTCACTAAAGTCTGGCAGTAATTTTATTTAATTGGGTTTAAAGTTGTGGAATTCTCATTTTTATAGTGTAAAAGCTGAGACATGTTTTATTTAACAGTTTGAGAACCCACCAAATGGGATTTTTTTTATTTAGTCAGAAGTGCCCTGCTGGCCTTGAAACTTCCTATTCCAATTTCCTCTTCTGCAGGATCGCATCGGGCGTCCGTCAGAAACGGGCATCATCGGCATCGTGGACCCAGAATGCCGCATGATCGGCCTGCGGCTGTACGACGGTTTGTTCAAGGTGATCCCACTGGACCGGGACAACCGCGAGCTCAAGGCCTTCAACATCCGACTGGAGGAGCTGCAGGTCATCGACGTTCACTTCCTGTACGGCTGCCAGGCCCCGACGGTCTGCTTCATCTACCAGGTACTGAAGGAGGGCCGGAGGGGACTTTTGTATTTGTTAAGCATCGTCTCAAGCCTGTAGTGATTGTACAACATTGTAATATAGTTTAAAGGGACAGTTCAATCAAAAATTCTAAATTTATATACCTGTAGTGCTTTAAAAAAAATCCATTTAGAGTCAAATAGACCGTAAAGCAGAGTATGCTTTAGGGGCGGGGCTACCTTGTGATTGACAGGTCGCCTCCCGTTTGGGAGTTGTCGGTGTTGTTAACCCCAGGGTTCGTATGGCCGTGGAAAACCTGGAAAAGTCATGGGATTTTAAAATGGTTATTTCCAGGCCTGGAAAAGTCATGTAAATGTGTTACATTCATCTGTTCATGACGTTCATTTACGCTGAGTTTGAAATAATTAATATACTTTTAAAAGAAAGACATTCAAAATGTAATCAGGCATACATACAGGCATCTATATAAATGATTATTCTTTTAATCAAACTATTGTCTTTATTCATTTGTGTCATTTAAGGTTAGCTGTATGCTTTGATTCTCATTGTCACTTTTTCATGTTTACACCAAGAGTTCACAAAATGTTTGTTCATGGAAATTTGGTTTAAAGTCATGGAAACCCATTGTTCCGAATGTGTATGAACCCTGTAACCCTCTCTGTGTGTTTTTCAGTTCATAAAAATGTATTGTCACAATTTTGGTTGCCTAAAAATGTCTTCAATGTTCGGTCGGACTTAGCTCCGCCCTCTCGCGTCACTTCTGGTTGCAAGATGTCGAACGCGAGGCTTCAAAAACAGCAGTACACAAACCAACGTCCGCCTCTTGTACAAAGTCTGTGATGGTGTGACATGATTGGTGGGACTGTGTGTTGTGTCACCTGCACAAACTGCAACTAGAGGTCCAAAACTTATTGTCATTCTGTCCTCGTTTACATGTTTTCTTGTGTATCGCAGGACCCCCAGGGACGCCATGTGAAGACCTACGAGGTTTCTTTGAGGGAGAAGGAGTTCAACAAGGGCCCCTGGAAACAGGAGAACGTGGAGGCTGAGGCCTCCATGGTCATCCCAGGTAATCAGAGTCTATACACTATATACATGTATTACTGAAACGATAAGTTGATTCATTAATTAGTACATCAATGGAAAATACAGCACTGGTAATGATATTTCTAACACCTGATTTTTACCTAGATTATAGTAGCATGATTGTTTTCTTTCAGGATTAAAAAAAACATCTGAATATAGACCTGATTTAAAACTAGTTCTACACATAAATCAAGGAAAAACACTTTCCTCGCTAACCCCAACCTGGAAAATAGTTGACCAATTTTCCAGTAAAAATAAAAACACAAATGAGAGAAAAAGTAAAATGTTCTGCTAAATAGTTTCAAGATGCTCTTATTTTTACACATTTTTCTTTAGCTGAGAATGAACTACTTATCCATCTGTCAGAGCGTTGCCATCTGAACGGGCTCAGTTATGTTCAGGATCATATTGCACACATATCAAATGGTAGCTTATGGCCCCCCCTTGCAGGTGGCATGTCTTTACATGACGTTTCTTTCTTCACGACCCGTTTTTAAACGAGCGAACAATGTGTTACATTGGTGAGCGTGTTTGGTTCAGTCGCTTGAGTTGACGTTAATCATTTCTGAGTCTTTTTAAATCAAATTTCCCCAGAGTGGAGCGTATTAATTCATGGAGACAAGCCAGCTAGATCATCGCTGACAATGCTCTCTGGAGCAGGAGGAGAACCCCTGAACAAGATGAACAGATTCATTTTGAGAGTTATTAATCGGTGCTGAATGCTGTGTCAGACAGAAGGGAAATGTTTTGCGATGCATATTTGAGGCTTTTATTCTCCTCTCAGAACTCTGTGTATTCTGGATGAATTGATCGTGAAAATAATGATTTTAATTAAAAGTCTGCCTTTGTGCTTGCATTTCAGTGCCGGAGCCATTTGGTGGCGCTATAATCATAGGACAGGAGTCCATCACCTACCACAACGGAGACAAATACTTGGCCATTGCACCACCGACCATCAAGGTAAAGACGTCACACAGTGGACATTAATAAAGCTCTGTTCCTCTCGTCTGGCTCAATAAAACCCTTCAGGGGTCCAAAGGAAGGATAGCTTGATGTTCCAGTTGCAGCATGTTATAGTGTTGAATTATCAGTAACACAACAAGAAATATGTTGTTTTTAATAGTGTGATAATAATGTTCTTTGAGGAAGGCGCCGCACGTAAACAGAGGATTAATCGCACAGTTTAACCATCGTAGTGTGAAATCTTTACAGTATCGTTATCGGATATTCAGTAAAAAAAATATGCAATCTGGAGATGAGATTTAATGCCTGATAGGTTTACATTGTTGGAGGAGAGCTGTTAGCGTTAGCAGCACCGGAGCTAACGGCTAATGTACGGAGCATGCGTGCAGTTACATTGCGATGCGTTCAAGCTCCCTCCGTAACAATGAGGATAGATGGGGCGAAGGTTGATCATAACGGTATCGCGATGTGTTCAAATAAACAGTTGTTTGAAGGAGATGTTTTCACAGCAACATAAAAATAGATATTAGAGATGAATTATGACCCGTTTAACTTTCTAACACTGAAATACGTAATTTAAACTACGAATAAAGATGTTTTTTTTATCATTTAAGAGTACAATCTTTTATTTCCTAATCATTTGAATTGTGTGTTTTATGCCATTAACCACAATATATGACTAGAACAAAGTAAAAGGATAACATTGAGAATTTTGCAGGCGATGGTGAAAAATTAACCGATATTGATCATCAACAATCGGCAATAGTTATCAGAAGCAAAACAACCTGATCAGGGAATCTCTGAAAGTTATAATTGCTCCTTTTTCTTCTTCTTTTGTGTCAATCTGATCCCTGACTCAAATCCGAGCCGTGAGTTTTATCTTATGCATTCGCAACGCACATTTTCTTTCATATAAATGTTTTATTCACATGCCAACAAATATACACATTTCTGAATTAAGGACACTCAAAATAAAGTCATGAATAATAGAACGCCTCATGCAGAGTTGATGTAATGCACCGTAATGGCTTTCCTTATCTGTACCAGAGTTCATAATAGTCTCCAGAATTGGGCTGTTATCTTTTTAATATAAAGTTGGGTAAATACTCGCAGGGTCTCAGGTGCACGGCGAGTTAATTAACATACGCTGTCGGTGGAAGCAGTCATCAGAATCTGTTATGCGAACGCATTAATGGTATTTTGGTACATTTGGGAGACCCCGAGGTTTACGCCTCAGAGAGTGTTTGTCACGAATCTTGAGCTTGATGTCTGAGCGGCAGGTTAGCGGCTGCTGCGATGCGTTCAGCGGCGCCTTATCGAGATGAAGCTGCCGCCTGCGAGCCGCCCGCGAGCCGCTCTGTAGTCTGCTCACACCCGGCGAAGCTCGAGGCCCGGAGGAGCCGCTCCAAGGCATCCGGCTTCCATAATTAGAGCGCCCGGTTACTGAGGCCCTCGTGCAATTTGGAGCAGAACATCTCAAGTTGTTCAGACGCTTTTTAATTTGGAGTTGCACATCTTTGTCTTTGGGATGAAATAGTAACCATCACCAGACCAGAACAGCCGGCGCTGCTCAGAGCAGGAAGTAAAAGCGGGTTCGTTAATCTGCTGATTAGGATCGTCACATGGATGCAGATGTTTTCAGAAGATGTGTCTGTGTGATCTCTATATATATATATATATATATATATATATATATATATATATATATATATATATATATATATATATATATATATATATATATATATATACACTAAAATACAAATAGCTGGGATGAAAGATATGTATAGCACAGAGTATTATCTAGGAAATTAAATTAAACTTAAGTCACCTCTTGCCAGATCCTCTGTAGATTAATCACTGTACACGTTTATGTTTACCTAAACTTCACACACTTCATATACTTACACATACGTACTTTGCTTTTTGCACTTCTCTATTATTGACACTTATCGAAATCCAAGTGAGTTAGAAAATATTGTTGTTGTTCTCCTCACAAAACCCAACACCACTAGCGTGAGTAACGTTAGAGGTTTTATCGTCACTAGTACTCTTATCGATGCTAGTACTCTTAGCGAGTACTCTTATCGATGCTAGTACTCTTAGCGAGTACTCTTATCGATGCTAGTACTGTTAGCGAGTACTCTTATCGATGCTAGTACTCTTATCGATACTAGAACTCTTATCGAGTACTCTTTTTGATGCTAGTACTCTTTTTGATGCTAGTACTCTTTTTGATGCTAGTACTCTTATTGATACTAGTAGTCTTATTGATGCTAGTACTCTTATTGACACTAGTACTCTTATCGATATGGCCTATTGATTATATTTGTTTATTTTGTGAGGGGCGAAAAGAAACCTATTGATTTAAGAAAATAATCAATCGTTTTTTTATTCTTGTATGTAAACAAACCGTCTTTCTTGAGCGGCGATACAAAAAAAGTTCCAAACGCTTCAGAACGAAGAAATCAAAGATCAACCAAGTGGTGATCTTCCCTTTCTTAGCCTGTTCTTCTGATCAAACTCTGTAGGCAGCACTTTACCGGCGGTGGACGAGGACAAACGGCAGGAAACTCTGTTTGTGCAGATTGATGTTCTGCTTGTGGGCCAAACGCTGTGATGAACGGCTGCTGGTTCCTCCTTTACGTGTGAGGGTTTTATTACATTTAGACAACGAGCGTTCTCAGCGTCTACTGGAGTAAAATGTAACCACACTTTAAATCGTGTGTGTGTCTCACACAGATGAGGACGTCTCACTCCGTCACTTCTAAAGTACCGATAGCAGAGCCGTTGACTCCGGTCCTTATCGCCGCTCCGGGTTGTACTAATTTAGACCCGGTTCCCGTTCATGCTTCCAGGCCGTCTCCCCGGCTCATATCGGGCTCCTGCTGATCGGTTCTCACCGAGGCCTCACGAGCCGCAGATGTTCGCGGGAAGAGTTATCGTGTACATCTGTTGGTGCTATTGGACTAATGAAACCGTTCGCTTCAGGACGTTTTTCAACCCCTCCCTAATCAATGTAACATTAGTATTCCGCTGAAGCACATGATCCTCTCAGCGGTGTCAGGTAAACGGAGGAATACGTGTTGACGTATAACAGCATTTCTGGCAGCTAATTATACGTTGTCACGCGCGAGCACAGAAGTGGAAAAGACGAAATGGGAGACACCAAAAACGTTCTGCCAGCGTGGGAGTCTGCCGAGTTAAACCAGCAGACTAAGGGTGCCTTCGCTCGAACATGAGGAAACAATCCTCAGTAGTCTGCTGCGCTCGGTTACAACGGTTCGTTGGTGCGAACTCCGTCGTGTCGAAATTCTGATGCAACGCCAAGTCAAGTGAAGACGGTAAGTTTGAGCAAGAAGGTCAAAGTTCAAGGAGGAAGTAGAAAGTATACTGCAGGCAACAGCTTGTACTTTGAGGACAGCTGCCGTTTGTACTGAAAAGAAGAAAAAAGGTTTAACTGTTTCCTTTGGTTGGATCAAATGAACCCAACAGCAGGTGTGACGGCGCAATTAAAAGTAAACTACCTGCCATTTAGTCGAGAGAGCGACGCCAGAAAAAAGGTTTAGGAAAACACCAGTGATCCACAGGTTTGACTGACGATGTAAACCATACAGCAGGCGGGAGGGTTGTGAGGATGAGTTAAGGTTCCACCAAGTGAGAAATTGACTCTACTTTTCACTGCGGACATCAACAATGACGACAGCTTCTGTCGAAGGAAAAGCAGAAGAAGCTCAGTCACAGTACGGGAGTTTAATGCCAAGTCCAACTAGAAATTGCATTTCCTGCTGAAAATACGTTGGAATGCTAAAAGCTGAAGCTTAAATATTTGAAAAGATAGCGGATTTTAGCTGAGTATGAAATTATAGAATAATAGCTGAAGGTTTTGGCAACATTTTAAAAGGTGTCTTTAGCTGAACGTATGCAGAACCTGTAAGCTTTGAAAGTTGAAGATGATTTGAAGATTTTCATAAAAAGCTTAATAATTCAAAAATGTGAATAGTTAAATATGTATATGAAGAGATATATAGAGCTGGAGTGTCCTTAAGTAGCTGAATATTTTAATAGTTGAACGGTTTCTGTAGCTGAATACATGAAGAAGTTTTAGAGGTTCAAAATAACTAATAACTAATCCAACTAATTATGACTCGTTCTAGGTGTGTGTGTGTGTGTGTGTGTGTGTGTGTGTGTGTGTGTGTGTGTGTGTGTGTGTGTGTGTGTGTGTGTGTGTGTGTGTGTGTGTGTGTGTGTGTGTGTGTGTGTGCGCCAACCATAGACTGTATAATAAGTAGACGTAGTCTCCGTGCCGATTTGAGGACGCAAGTTTAGCATTTTTGTCGTCGCCATCTTAGTTCTTTGGTCGTCGCTATCTTGATATATAAATATATATATATATATATATATTTATTCCATCAATGTCACCTTGGTTTTTTTGGTCGTCGCCATCTTGGTTTGGCACACATTTGAGCCACGGCTTCACCATCAAAGTGTGAAATACACTTTTACTGCCTGTCATTTACCTCCCGATATTCTGTAAAAATATTCCATCGGGAGATTCATTCTTTCTCTTGGTGGATCCCCAGGTTGAAATCAAAAAGAGTTAATGTTTTGAGCTTCCATTCACTTACATAATGATGCGTTCAGGCTCCTGTTCAGTGAAATTATAACGTTATATCATGATATTTACAAAAGCAATCTTGTAAAAAGTAAGATCAACGATCCAAACCGTGAGTTTTACAGATCCATCGCACACCTGAACACGTGTCAACTGGGACGTTTCTCAACGTGAGACGGAGAAAGGTCTTGAACAAAGTACATTTCCTCCTGATTTGGGTGTGAAAAAAAATGTAATTACAGTTTCTGACTGTTCGGAAGATGTGTATCTTTTGGAAAATGGGTCCAATATTTACTCAAATGACAATGGCGCGAAACAATCAGTCTTAATCTGTTCACCTGTCCATTGGAGTTAATAGACTCCGGACTCCGGTCTCCTGAAGGGGGCGGGGCAGAAAATCAGAACCGTGATTTCATAATACAACATCGTGAAGGTCTCTCTTGTAGCTCCTCCCACTTCCTCCTCTGTCGGAGTAATTTTAATGATTTGTTCCACTCTCTCTTTGCAGCAAAGCACCATCGTCTGCCACAACCGGGTGGACCCCAACGGCTCTCGCTACCTGCTGGGGGACATGGAGGGCCGGCTGTTCATGCTGCTGCTGGAGAAGGAGGAGCTGATGGACGGCACGGTGGCGCTCAAAGACCTGCACGTGGAGCTGCTGGGAGAGGTCGGCGGTCCGGTTCCCTCCGTCTCTCTGTCTCCGTTTATCTTGTTTCTCCACCCACACGAGTCTCAAAATGGTCACGGTTGTGTATCGAATCATCCACAAAATATGAAAAATGGCATTTACAAATGTGTGGACACGTGTAGAACCAATGCACACATCACAACCTGAATCATTATTAATACTTTAATACTTCATCAACTTACACCTTGGAAAAAAGTTTCCTGTGTATCCAAATGTCGGAAAATACTGAATATACAGTATGGCTTCTAATAGTGTTTTATAATTTTATGTTTTTAATTTTTATTGCTTATTACGTCACATTTTTTTTTTACAGGTTCTCATGTGTTTTTAGTATTTTTAAACATTTTTATTATTTTATTTAGTTCTAATTTCACAATTTTTATTTTAGTTATTTATTCATCTTAACTTAATCGGGTTTGCATTAATCTCTTCATCCTCTTTTCATTTAGTCTTTTTTTAAATTATTTTTAAAAAGGGGCTGTATAAATAACTAAAACATAAATGTATTGATTGATTTACAGACTGTTCATGTGAGCGCACGGTTCAGAGCTTTGAGACTCTTCCTCTCCACACAGATTCACACGCAAATGTGACCTGATCTGTGCACGCACATCTAACAATCCGTAAATAAATGCAGCAGAATGTCGCAAATCCATTTAGACATTTGGATCATTTGAACTTGAGGATCAGCGGATCGACGGTTGTGACCATTTTGAGACTAATTTCACTCCCTAATTGGCCTCCTGCTGCCTTTCCTCTCCGTTCCCTCTGTAACGATTGAGTTTTTAATGGTTTACAGCCCTGACGGGAGAATAATGGATCCGTCTACACTTGTAGAGAAGATGAGAAGAAAAAGAAAAAGACCCACATCTTTGTTGCCAGCTTGCCAGGGTGTCGCTTATCCTTTTTCATTTATTTTTTTAGGTTGATTTAGACGACGACTGTAAGTCAATACTGGGCTCAAAGCTTAAATCTCTCGTTAACGGTGCGCAGCTTTTGGCTCGTGGCACCTTCCGGCTCGTGGCACCTTCCGCTAATGACTCGCCGAGGGGTTTAGGAAGGAGGAATGCCGCCGAGAAAACGGTCGGGGCCGAGCGGCAGTCCCGCCGAGGGGGCGACAGATTGCTTTTCAAATCATTTGTAACTTCGTCCCGAGGACCCGTCTGCTCAGCCAACAGGCGGCGGCACATCGAAAGTGTCAGACTTTACCCTCTTTATTGTGTACCAATAACACCGGAAAGTGTTCACGCTGATGAAGGGGGATTTACTACCTGTGTGTTAGTAAAATGCCCCAAACTTTACATTTATTTTCCATTCGACAGACGATAAACAAAGTCGTGACTGCTGTCATTGTCGGGACTTTATGAGCGCTTCCCTCTTGAGGCCAAAGTGATTGCTCTTAATTGCTCGTTTTGTTTGGCTGACAAACACGTTATTATACGGACGGCCTCCAAACCGGCACGAACGAGACGAAAAGAAAGCAAGTGAATGCATCACGAGCAACAACTTGTTCTAGTTGCAGGTATTTAAAGGGGCAGAGTTGTGTTCATAGTTCCATTTATTTGTATACCGTAATACATCATTTTTCTTCCTGTAATATCATCACAGACTCACAGTTTCTAATACTTCTGATATATAGATATTGCAATGCTTCCATCCGTGGGCTCAGTCGCAATCGTGTCACGTCCTTTAGTCCTTTGTGACTTTACAGAGATTTATTGAAATGGAAATCTTCACCGTTGCCACATTTTAAATGAGCGATTTGGCTCAGAATCAGCGCTAATAGCCACACGCAGTTATGTCACTTTCTTCTCCTTTCTATTACATAAATGAAGACTAATTATTTCTTCTCTCTCCCCAAAATCCTGGACTTATTTGTCCATTTCCTCTCTCTTGATTGCCTTTTGGGGGGGATGGAAGTCTCTCTCTCTCTCCCTTCTGACAATGCACAAAAAAACCGCACTCGGCTGCAGAAGTTCATGCGCTGCGATATCTTTCATGGGTTCAGAGACTTTGCCATTGATTGAATTGTTATCGATCGACTAATTACTTCATAATTTGAGGCCCTTTGCTGTTTTGAGATCAGTGTTTTATGCGTTTGTGGGATCAGCTTCATTCACTTTTACTAAATGTATGGGTACATCTCTGTAAACGCTGACTTAATGGGGATTTGAAGGATAAAAAAAAGTATTTTCAAATCTATTAGTGTGGATTAGAGCTGAAGGGATAAATAAGGTAATTGGCCCAAAAATGGATCGGCAACTATTTTAATTTTAAGTCATATTTCCAGAAAAATAGAAGAAATAATCACCTCTCTCCCTCCCTCTCTCTCGCTTCCTCTCTCCCATGACAGACGTCCATCGCTGAGTGTTTGACCTACTTGGACAACGGTGTGGTGTTCGTGGGCTCCAGACTGGGAGACTCCCAGTTAGTGAAGGTCGGTTTCACACCTTCTGTTTAAGACATTCGTTTCTAAATGCTTCATACATGAGGAGAAAAAAAGACTGAACTATGAGCGGAGAATGCTGCTTATTCTTTCTAACCTAAATTCTTTATACTTGCATTTTTTTTAACTTTTTTTTAATCATTTAATTTGTCTGGTTGACTAATAACACATTACTCTGCTTTAACTTGAAGCATTTTTTTAATCTTTAAATTGTTATGAACCTTTTTATGTCAGTGAAAGTCTCTACTGCGAGTAACAATTGGTTCCATTAATAAGATGGCAAATCTTTTTCAAGACGTTTTATCTATTTCCCCACATTTGCATACTGATAGGCTAATCTGGCTAATCTTCTGACAGAAGTCTTCTGTCTGCTCGTCCCTTTTTTTTCACCGTCTCGTGTTTTGTTTCCCCGGCAGCTCAACGTGGACAGCAACGACCAGGGCTCGTACGTCGGGGTGATGGAGACCTTCACCAACCTGGGGCCCATCGTGGACATGTGTGTGGTGGACCTGGAGAGGCAGGGCCAGGGCCAGGTACATACAAACAAACAAACAAACAAACAAACAACAGATGAATCCTTTTATTGCAAAGCAGCAAAGACATAACACACGCTTCATTACAAGGATAAAAGGTTTCATGACATGACACGGTGATTACAGGAAAGAATAAACCCCTCCCTGGATGCAGGTTATAGCTCATGGTGAGGCTCCATCTGTGTGTTTTCCTCTTCGTCATCATCTTCGTCATGCAGCCGGCTTCTTGAGTCAAGTTGAGTCAAACTGGGGGAAGGTGTTCGGGTGATTCTCGCTGACATCAAACACACGGCTTCCTGTGCCTTAATGGGCAATCTGAGCGTTCTTGTTTTAGTTTTTTTTTTTTGACACTGGTTCCTGTATGCTTGGGGCCTTTCCCCATTTTTTTTTTTTTTTTTCCTCCTTCTCAGAGGTGACGAGGAAGAGACACGAGAAATCTATTTTTTTATCAAAAAAGATGCGGAGCACACCTGCCCAGTAACATTTTTATGCGACACGCTTCTGCAAAAATAGCTTTGAGCTCTGAGTCACACATCAGATAGAGTTTTGTGAGAGTTTGTATTTATTCTTTTGCTGCCGATGCGATTTTTGTTGTAATTCTATGATGCTGTTTTTTGTCCATCCTGGGAGAGAGATCCCTCCTCTGTGTTGAGCTTTCTTCCCTTTGTTTGCCCCGGTTAAAGCTTTTTTTGGGGAGGTTTTCCTTTCTGATGCGAGGGTCCTGGGTCAGAGGATGTCATGCGCTGAACTGATTGTTAAGCCCTCTGAGGCAAATGTGTCATTTAGGGCGACGCAAAGTGAATTTAATTGACCATTTCATCCATTGTCCGTAACCGCTTATCCTGGCCTCAATCAACCTGAGCTGTGAAGACGCCGCAGAACCCGGAGAAACCTCACGCTGACACGGGGTGAACATGCAAACACAGAAGGGCCTTCCAACCCCGGGATCGAACCCCCGGGGTGCCGTCTCTTGCTGCATGGTGGCAGCTCTAATCCCTGCACCGCCGTTTAGAATCTAAAAGTCAGTTTAAACGGCGTCGCACTACTTCTCAGACGGATTTCCGGGGGGGGGAATGGAGGAGGCACAGAAATTAAGGAGGAGCAGACGCCCCCCGGTGTTGACGTGCGGTCGGGATCCTATTTTCATGTAGATATGATTCATTCTGTTACACCTGATTGTAAAAAATGGCATCTCTGGCACTCGGACGTAAATTGGCTGTCTCGTTCCGTTTGCGGAGAGGCGGATTGCCGCGGCGTGTTATTTCCTCTAATAGCATTTACCCCCTTTAGGACTGACAGTGAAGACTTCGTCTCGGGCCCGGTCCCCGTCTGCATGTACCCCGAACGATCCGTCATCTTCAGCGCCGCTGTTTGCTAAGCTGTGTTTACCTTCAGCGGGCGGCAGCCAGCTTGTATTCAGAGCACAATGCGATAAAACCTGTGTTGCGATGTCAAGTATAAAAAAATAAAAAAAGCCGATGTGATTTCCAAAGAGATTCCATTCATCCATTATCGAAACCAATTATCCTATATTGTTCTTTTTAATATCGTGCAATCTATTTTTATGTTGACATGAAACCGGGTTTTCGGCTCATTCTATAACACATTTTTTTATGTAGTTTTGTCAAACATTTCTTGATTTGAGGGAGAGAGAGAGACCAGTGGTTCTCAACTGGTCTGGCTCCGGGACCCACCACCCCCTTGAATGACGAGCCACGACCCAAATCAAGGAACATTCTCAAATGTATTTAATGAATAGATGGTGCCGTTTTAACCTGAGATAGTAGAGAATATGTATGCCAACACACAAACAAGTTTAATGATAAACCAAAACGAGCAGCTGGTGGCGATGCTAGAGAGGTGCATCATCAGGACACGAGGTATTACAACATAACAATTCAGAATATTCAGACATTTTTAAACCGACTCAACAGCTTTAATGCACAAACAAAAAAGTCCAACAACTAAGAAGTAGTTTCAAAAAGACTCAAATGACCTAACTTTAACTGAGAACACACACTCACTGCATCGATGACAAACACTTTACTTTGGAACAAGTCACTGTCTTGAGGAGCAGCTTTTCCACAAATTGTGCAATTCAAAAGGATTCATATATAAAATTAACTTTTCTTGTGATTACCTCATCAGAATTAAGCAGAACTCAATTCTCCTCACGGCCCCGCGAGTTGTTTCCTGTCATGCAGCAGCGCCATCAGTTGTGAATGTTATATTCAGTCGGCTGTTTAATTTAATAATCCTAAAAACCCAGAGTCTCCCCCATATCAGGATGGTTTGACCCAACCACACGCTGCTGAAAACATGGAGGGACAAGTGAAAAACGAGTTGAAACCAGAGCCAGCAAAATAACGACACTCCATTAAAAAGTCCCTTCAAAATAAAACCACAAGATGCAAAAAATATTTTTTTCCCACTGAAACGGGTCCACAACCCACCAGTTGAGAATCACTGGTGTAGAGAGAGAGAGAGAGAGAGAGTGTAGATGTGTTGAGGTAGAAAGAGAGGTGTGTAGAAAGAGGAGTGGAGAGGGAGAGAGAGTGAGGTGGAGAGTTAGGGAGAGAGAGAGAGGTGGAGAGAGGTAGAGAGAGCGAGTTGTGTAGAGGTAGAGAGAGAGTAGGGGAGAGGTGGAGAGCAGGAGAGTGAGGTGGAGAGAGAGAGTGAGGTGGAGAGAGGTAAAGAGAGTGAGTTGTGTAGAGGTGTAGAGAGGTATAGAGACAGACAGAGAGAGGTGTAGAGACAGAGGTGTGGAGAGAGGAAGGTGGAGAGAGGGAGAGGGGTGTAGAGACAGACAGAGGTGTGGAGAGAGAGAGAGAGAGAGAGAATATATAAGCAGCACAGAAGGTTTTTGTTGGCGCCGTTGGGCCCCAGGCCTTCGGGTACTTGAAGTGGATCCAAAGCTCCACCAGAGGCACCGAGCCACGCTCTCTGGGCGCAGACCAGCAGCCGCTCACTCGCAGCTCCTCTCAGCCGGCCGAGGCCCAGAAACCAAATCCAATAATTTTTCTAATTCGCCATTTGCAGTAAATCCACAGAGCATTTGACCTGCTAAATTGGTGCGGTAGCATTCCAAGACACTTCGGCCGGAATTGGACAAACGAGCAGCAGATATAAGCGGACCCCTCTCGTAACATCCCCCTTCCATCTCCAAAAAACAAACAAACCGCTGATTGTATTCACAGGTGTGCAACTCCAAACCAGATTAGGATTCATGGCGGTGAAATGAAGCGATAACGGATGAATAAAACCTGATTCGTTTGAGCGTGCAGGGCGTTTGAGGAACGGTTGCCGGGCGGGTTGCCAGGTTGACGTGAGGATGAAGCTGTCGGGTGGCAGGTGCTAGAAACCAGAGATTATATGGCTCTGGTTATTAATCCTGTTAGCCTTCCATGACTGGATGGATGCATGTGGTCCTGCTGCTCTCCCGTCAGGCGCCACAGACACCACACTTATTTGCTCTCGGGCAAATCGGGTCTCATGGCTGTTGCCATGTTTGAACTGGCGAGCTCTTTAATTGACCTGGTCCCGATTCTCAAATCCCTCGCGGCTAGATGTGTTACTGCTGGCGTCTTGCAATACTTCTAATATCACTTTCATTGGACAATTACTTCTGGAACCAGTGAGAACTGGGAGCATTAATGCCGTTGCTTCTACTATTACTACGACCAGCACCAAACCTGACTATCATGGCGGAGTAGAGACCTGTCAATCACCTTGTAGCCCCGCCCTAAAGCATCCCCTGCTTTATGGTCTGTTTGACTCTAAATGACCATCATTTAGACTTGAATCTAGAGATTGAGACATAAACTCATGTTTACCCTGAGGGAATAAATCTAGAGAGAAATAGTCATTTTCTATAGACTTCTATACAACCAGAGGAGTCACTCCCTGGTGGTCAGGAGAGAGAATGCAGCTTTAACACATGAAGCATATACTTCTATACAACCAGAGGAGTCACCCCCTGGTGGTCAGGAGAGAGAATGCAGCTTTAACACATGAAGCATAGCCTTCTATACAACCAGAAGAGTCGCCCCCCCCCCCCCCTTATGGCCAGGAGAGAGAATGCAGCTTTAACACATGAAGCATATACTTCTATACAACCAGAGTCGCCGCCCCCTGGTGGTCAGGAGAGAGAACGCAGCTTTAAAGCACTTCAGCATTGACTTCCCTTTTTAGACGGAATGTAACGTTGTATTTTATGTGTAGTCACTCGTTTGGCCTCATGCACTGGTTTCATGGAAGGTAAAAGTGTCACAAGATTACAAAGATGTTTAAGAGTACAAAAAAAATAACCACTCTTTTTGCTTGTCTCTGCTTCCAGCTGGTGACGTGCTCCGGTGCGTTCAAGGAGGGATCCCTTCGGATCATCCGCAACGGCATCGGGATTCACGAGCACGCCAGCATCGACCTACCGGGAATCAAAGGTTTGTGTCTCGACCTCGTCCGTAAACTCGCTCCGGCTCGCTCCACCTGTTCGCCCTCGTCCCGGCCAACAAGGCAGTCAGCTGTCACAGATGCCGCAGGTCTTTTGCTCGGTACTTTAAGAAAAGAAAAAAGAAATGGAAAGGAACACGGGGGATATTTGGAAACGCTTGTTTTCATTTGACATTTGGCGGCTGCAGTAAGCGGAGGGTCAAGTTGAAGAACCCCCGTCAGGTCTAACAGCGGCAAGACCGACACCTCTTAATCCCAGAAAATGGCGGTTTCTCTCCCGAGACGGATCTCTGACGCTTAACCGAGACACGCAGGTGAGGCGAGGTCCGCTCGCACTTGTTAGGCTCCTGACGTTTATCGACTGTCTGCCCTGAACCGCCGGCCGCCGCCTCCTGACGACAGACAATTATTCATCAACCAATCAATGGCTCTCTGAGAGGGATCTGGAACCTGTCCGGCTTCCTGTTGACATTTGACAGATGGAGCCGTTAAAGAGTCTTAGACATATCCAGCAAGGAGTCTTGCTGGATATGTCGCTTTTTTCCCCTTTTTCCTCTTCCCCCATAACGAGGCAGAAAGTAACTTATTCCTCTCCCCCTTCTTCCCTCTCTCCCTTCCGACCTCTCTCCCCTCAAGGTTTGTGGCCGCTCCGCTCCGAGGCCGGCAAGGAGACGGACGACATGCTGGTGCTGTCTTTCGTGGGTCAAACGCGGTAAGTGCTCGCGCCAGATAAGTGTGGAGTCGATCCCCGGATGCCTTCATCTCATCTCAAGAGTGTGTGTGTGTCTGTCTGTGTCCCTTTTTAGAGTGTTGATGCTGAGTGGCGAGGAAGTGGAGGAGACCGAACTCCCCGGCTTCGTGGACAACCAGCAGACGTTTTACTGCGGCAACGTGGCGCACCAGCAACTCATTCAAGTACACACACACACACACACACACACACACACACACACACACACACTCATGCTAGAATCAGCTGACTCTTGGTACTCGTTCCCCCCAGTTCAAAGCAGAAATATCATCTAATTTCACCAATTCTAAATTAATTATAGAAATAACTTATTCAACTGTGGGCCCTGTCTCCATTTAATACGATGTACTTTACCGGGGCTGAATCATACATGAGCAAAAGGGGAGCGCAAAATGACTTCATGTATTTTACACTTGGTTGTTTTAGCTTACCCTTTTTTTTCTTTTATGAAACCTGCTGGGACCTCAGCCAACTGCAAGACCTTCAATCCTCAAGTCTGGGTTGTTATGACAACACTGCTGGTGTTTTTTAAGGCAGGGATATTTTGCCTCTCAGAGTTGGTATATTTTATCCAGAATTGAATTCCACATTTGGCTGTATGTGGTGGTGATTACACAACTTTCTGACGGAGACTGAAAATGTTTAAAGTTGACAGTTTCACTTTGACTCCAGCTGTAGAGCCTTCAGTTGCCTCATTAACAACCACCATGTGGTGGACAGAGAGAGATGGAATACCAAAGAATATGAATTATTAAACGACTAAATTGTCCCATTTTATTTCCTTTTTTGAGCATTTTAAATGTTATAATCCCATACAAGTTTTTCACAATGGCACAATTATCTGCAGTTCTTTGCATCTTATTGTAGCTCAGGTTTTGTTGCTCCTCAGTCTCCTCCTCTGATTTTAACCCAAAAACCGACTGCGCCCCTCCAGCCCGGCAATGCTAAACAATGCTTCACAATGCAAAACAATGCTTCACAATGCTTCACAATGCTTCACAATGCTTCACAATGCTAAACAATGCTACACAATGCTACACACTGCTAAACAATGTTACAAAATGCTGAACAATACTACACCACGCTAAACAATACTCAACAATGCTAAACAATGCTACACCACGCTCAACAATGCTACACCACGCTCAACAATGCTACACCACGCTCAACAATGCTACACAATGCTACACAATGCAAAGCAATGCTACACACTGCTAAGCAATGCTACACAATGCTAAACAATGCTACACAATGCTACACAATACTCAACCATGCTAAGCAATGTTACACAATGCTAAGCAATGCTACACAATGCTAAGCAATGCTACACAATGCTACACAATGCTAAACGATGCTGAGGATCTGGATGCACCAAGCTCTTCACCGCAGGTTTTTTTGGAAGATATTGGTCACAAATTGCTTCATGCTCCTTTTTTCTTTTCTTTTTTAAGGAATACTTTCAAATACTACAATTTGCGCTTAATTTACTCACCTCGCGCTGCCTCAAATCTTTTAAGATAAACGCTGTTTTTCTCGCATCGCATCTGAATCTGAAAACCGAGTAAACCCTTTCAGTGAAAGTGGAGTGAATGGGGTACAATTCTGAAGGGGAAATGTGTGTGTTTTGGGAAGCGGTGAGCCCACGACTGGATAAACGAGATAACGTCGCACGAGTTGTGTGAGAGTTTGTGAACGGATGATTTAATATTGTTTTACTCTATTTACTCTGTTCATCCAGGATTTACTGTTTTTCAGATCGTTGTTTCATGGGTTAAATACTCTTAAGTATAAAGGATGGTACTGTTAGTTTTAACAACTCTTGGTCCACAGAGGATAAAACCTTTTTTTGTTTTTTTTGCCGTGGCATTCCAGACCTTCCTAACCCGCACGGTAACATAAAAATCAAAAT
>NC_136592.1:28229929-28389929 GCF_910589615.1 Taurulus bubalis
GCGCCGTGGGGCTCTGGACCGACATCTCCGCCCGAGTGCTCAAACTGCCCTGCTTCACCGCGCTGCACAAGGAAATGCTGGGCGGAGGTGAGAGGAGGGGAGGGGCCGGTACTGGGGATCATGTCTAGTCGAGAGCTTATTTTTCTGCAGCACATACAACGTCTTAACGGCCTTCACGGATTCACGAAAAGCAAAGGACCCAGCAAGAAAACTCCAATCATTTTCACATAGAAAGGGAACAATATCGAGAAGTGCAAAATGTTTTGGCCTGTTATCTCTTAACAAGAGACGGTCTGAATACAGACCAGGAGAGGTTTTTTCTATTTTGGTTTATCTCCAGTCTAAACTCTCTGAACCTTGACAAACTGTACGTTGTGTGAGAGCACACGGCGTCACAGCTCTATCTGTGTGAGTCATCTTGATCTCAGACAACAGGGGCCTGTGTGGTAATAGAGATAAAGCAACCCAACAGCAACATAAATGTGGCTATTAGTATCACTTACATTGATTTATTTGATTCTTTCTTTTTTTTTAAGTAAATTCCAATGAGTTGCCCTTTTTTTAAATGTGTGAAAATCATGAAAAAAAAAAAAGAGTTCAAGAATAGAAACCATTTTACAAGTGATTCATGTTGTTTAAGTAATGTATAGAATGATATTATAATAGTAGTGTGATTAGTCGAGTGCAAATATAGTAAAAGCCGAGTTAGACGAGAAAAAAACCTTTCACATCTATGTGGTAAATGTGAAACTGCAGCCTGTTGGCTTAGCATAAAGACAATACATTCCGACTACTGCCGCCTCTAAAGCTCACCGGTCAACACCTCCGGTTTGTTGTTTGGGACCCGTAGATTCCTGCACACAACCTCCTGTGACGACAGGGAATAGTTGTCGAGACCTTTTTCTGTGTTTTTGTGCGACCTAAACGATTTGCAACTTGTTAAGTCGTGAGGTTTAGAGGGAATGACGGTGCAGTTTGACAGAATGTGGAACTATGCCGTGAATATATCCCAAAAAGAACCAGAAGAATGAGTTTATAACGGTGCAGAAGAAGCTAAAATGGATTGTATCTCCATATTTGTTTGATGTAAGTAGCTTCTCCCATTAAGTGCTTCATTTTTGTGTGTGTGTGTGCTCAACTCTGCGGCCACCCAAAATGCTTTTAGTGCAGCATTTAGACGCGTGGAAATTATTTAAACTTTATAACGTTTAAATATTCAAGAGAGGACTTTTTTTTCTTCTTTTTTTTTTTGGGTTAAACTTATCAAAAAGCCACCGGTCTCTGGAGAAGACGCGCTGCAGCGGCTCAGGCAGGACTTCTACTTACGTCCCAATTAGAGTGCTTCACCCATGCAGAATATTCCCACACTTTCCCACCGTGTCACACTTTATTTTGCGAGTGCAGTTTGATTGACAGCTGCAGCAGCAGCACCCTGAGCTGTATCGCTGCCTCCGCTAACGAGGACCGACTGACTTACGTTTTTATACATTTTAAACGGGGAAACCTTAAAATTAAACGCTGACGTGCTGTTTTAAGTGTGAACATTGTTTCTATTTATGTAGATGTTGTTCTATATGCAGTGTGCCCTATATTGGCTCGGCATTACCATGGTAACATGCAACCTCTCAAGTTGCCACATTTTGCAGACTTTTTAAACATTGCTGCTTTGTGGAGTTGGCGAACGTGCATTTGATCCAATGCCGTTTCGAAGTAATTGGCCTGCAGTCACAGAAAACTGATTTTTGATAAACGGAAAAGACGGAAGACTTATTTTTTTACCCTGCAGCACTCAAATGTTTCTTCTCTTTTTTCTCTCTCCTAAAATAAAGTAACCAGCCCGTCTGGCCCGACCACCCGTATTGATTTTTCTTCTGACAGCCACATTTTTGCAGAAATTTATCTCTTTGGTGTTCACTTTGGTTTCTTCAGATTGCAGGAAAAATGACCCATTTGTTTGTGTGTGTGTGTCTGTCTCCCCAGAGATCATCCCTCGCTCCATCCTAATGACCACCTTTGAAGGCAGCTACTACCTGCTGTGTGCGCTGGGAGACGGAGCGCTCTTCTATTTCGGTCTGGACCTGCAGACCGGTAAGTCTTTCACACCACCGGCACCGCGACATGAGAGCTTTTTCCCCCTCGAACGTCTCCAGGCAGCCATCTGAAAACTCTTTTTCAATATTATTTTCCCGCCGCTGCTACTCCGTCAAGCTGTCAGAGCTACGTTACCATGGAGCCCACACTGTCACTAACTGCACTCACCCCGAATAATGAGTTTTTACTGTTAAAAGACTCATTAATCGGTACATCACCTGATGGAGACGGAAGACAGTGAAATTTAAGGAACAATAACGTCCCTGTAAAGCCGGCTGGTCTTTAATCAATGCTACAATCATTGAAAAGAAAAAAAGCAGCATGTGCAGACGTTCAGTAATACCTTCGTATGGAGCGGGACTAACTAAAGGTCTGTTGTCTCCATTGACTTTGTGATTGCGTGACGGTGCCTCCTACAACAGAGAAATGCCTTAAAGGTGGTGGTGGGATGCACCACTGGCAGAATAAAGACTCCCAGAACTAAGCTTTTTATAAGCTGCCAAACAGGATAGAAGGCAATAAGACGCGAGGCATCAGCAGGAAGATGGTTTAAAAAGGTGGCATCCTGAAAGTTACGCCATTAGACGTGTGCATTTTGACAGAAAGCATCCAGTATTATGTTTGCACGCGCCTTAGCTAACGACAGTAACCCTTTGTTTTAGTTCATCCAACTGCGTTTTAGACACAGGGGCTAAAATAAGCCTTTGACTTGCTGAAATCTGATGTTATTAGCTCACTACAGTTGGCGTTTCACTGCTTTCGTTGCTTCTTGCGGCGCCGATTGTCTTCCTCTCCGATGGGCGTGGTTTGTCTCTATATTTGGGCCTAATTGTGGAGAGACTTTGCAGCCTTTAACAAACCTCTTTGCATACAATTTATTGTTTACATTTCACCGTTAGGAGCATTATTCTCGTGTTCGTAGCCACCTGGCAGCGTTCTGTGTTGCTGGTGGAAGTGGAAGCAGCAGAGGGCGATAGATCCTGATTTTAAGCCCCGAGAACGGGGCTCGATAGTTCTTCTGCTCGAGGCTCCCCGCCTGCTTAATGCCTTTCAGCTCCTCACCCCTCAGTTTGTGATGAGGTCTTTTCCGTTAAGTATGTTAAGTCTCCAAGACCGGGTGATGTGACCGAAATGACATCATCTGGTCAAGGCACCCGAGTGATGTATTAAAAGAATGCAAATTAAAGGCCGCGGAAAAAAACGATATACAACTGTTTTTACAGGCTGTGTGTAAGTCTCCCTGTGAAGAGCCCTTTAGTTACTGCCCTATTGAATAGCTGTCTGTTTGCCGAACTAAAGTCGGCTTTACGGTTTCTCTCTTGACCTTTTTTAATAGATGCCTGTGTGGTTTATTTAACCTTTTATGATGTCATGTTGACTGAATAATCGTTTCAGCTGTCGTGTCCAAACATGGACGTTATTATCATGTACACAAGGATATAAACGTAACCAGGTGGTTCTAGCATCTTGTTCTGAATTTAATAAGATATTTAAAGTGTACTTTTTCGTACAGATCCCCTCCACCGCCGCGGATGAATTACACAGTTAATAAAGTCTTACTGCCGATTGCTGTAGGAAATATTCAGGAAAGATTTGCGATCATTAATACTTTCTTGCTACGGATTCCTGAGGATGCTCAACAACGAATCTGCGGGGGAATAGACGGGATGGTTGGTCACAGCGGCGCAGTTACGTTATGATGCGTTCAGGTTCTGTTCAGTAAAAAAAAAGGGTTGGACAAAGCTAAATAACAACATACAACAATGTGTTCAAATGCAATGTTTTTAAAATGAAGTTCTGGTGAGAAGGGAGTTTTCACAGCAATACAACATAAAAACTAGAGGGAATTATGAGCTGTTTAGCTTGTTGACGCTAAGCTCTCAGCAGCTTATTTTACATCGTTAAATCTACTAATGGCGAGATGTTTTTATCAATTAAAAATACTGTTATATTTCCTCATCGTTTGAATTGTGCATTTTTATGGAAATAACCGTCATAGAAGACTTTAATAAAGTAAAAAGATAACACAGAACTATGTAGCTAGCTCTGCTATAACAAAACATAAACATTCTGTATCTGCCCATATGGATCCTCGGTGATCTGTGATGAAGTCATATTTGCTCGCTTTTTCTTTTACTCGTGTTTTATGATCCGCCAGAGCCCGACTGGTTACGGCGATCCAGGGACACATTCATTCCAAGGGCATCAAATGCGAAAGCCAATGAACACGACGCATAATATTAAGACTGTTAGTTGTGCACACATTTCAAGGAAAGAAAATCAGAAGGAATGAGTTGGGGAAACGTATCAAGGGCGGCTCCCCGAGTGGTTTTTACGACCATAAAAGTGGACAAACTTTACCGCTGAAAGATACTCAGCGACCTTTCCTCCCCTCCAGGCGCCCTGAGCGAGCGCAAGAAGGTCACCCTGGGCACCCAGCCCACCGTGCTGAGGACCTTCCGATCCCTGTCCACCTCCAACGTCTTCGCCTGCTCCGACCGGCCCACCGTCATCTACTCCTCCAACCACAAGCTGGTCTTCTCCAACGTCAACCTCAAGGAGGTCAACTACATGTGCCCCCTCAACTCCGAGGGCTACCCCGACAGGTCTTACCTCCTCCATGTGTGCTTTTTAGTATGGAAGCCCATTACCGTCAGTAAAATAAATAAATACAATTATAATTTAGCCGTGAAAAAAAATATATTTTCGAGCTTTGTTTATAGTTTTTTTTGCCACTGAAGCGTATGAGCAGTTACTATCTTAAAGTTTAGCTGTAGTAAAAAAAATATATATTAAAAAAATATATATTTTCTAGCTTTGTTTTTTTCTCTTTTTTTCCCCGCCACATGCGGAATTACTATCTTTAAAGTTTAGCTGTAGTAGAAAAATAATAATAATAATAAAAAAAAAAATCTAGGTTTGTTTTTTTTCCCGCCACATGCGGAATTATTATCTTAAAGTTTAGCTGTAGTATAAAAAAAAATATATATATTTTTTTAAATCTAGGTTCTTTTTTTTCGCCACATGCGGAATTACTATCTTAAAATTTTGACTTTTTATCTCATAATTTCTAATGTCATTACTCCTTATGACTTACCATTGGGGTATTTTTTATTATCACAGCTACATTTTACATTTACTGGTGGAAATGGGCTTTCATATTTTTGAAGAAACTGTTGTTTTGTGTTTTTAATGTCCCTCGGTGCGTCGAGGAGTTCACATCCATAAACATGTCGGCTCCACTTTCTTTTGTGTTTTTGATCCTCGAGCAGATGCCTCGGTTCTCTTTTGGCTCCATAAATGCAAACAGTCTACCGTTGTTTTGGCAGGAAGTGAGTGTGTATTTCTCCGTGTTTCCCCTGTGCTGATGCAGCCATGTCTTGCATTTTTCTATTCTCACAGTCTGGCTTTGGCCAACAACAGCACGCTGACCATCGGCACCATCGACGAGATTCAGAAGCTCCACATCCGCACCGTTCCCCTCTACGAGTCCCCCAGGTCAGGCCCGCCCTCGCACCTTGAGTTCAGTCTTTACAAACAGGCCGTGCGTGTTCTCCGTGTTTGCTCCGACTCCGGCTGCGTGCTCCTGTCGGGTTTCTGTTGCACATCTGCAAGAATTCCTTTTTTTCTTTTTCGGTTCCTTGTTTTTTGTGCTCAACAACGTTTAAGCGACAACCACGACTCTAGGTTGTTAAATCATTTATCATAAGGGGTTCACTGCTGTGTTTTCCAGTCAGCCCCTCAGGCCACCTTCTTTTTGTTCAGCTTCTCCTTGTTTGCTCTTTTCATGTCTTTCCTTTTCTCTGACCCCACCAGGCGGATCTGTTACCAGGAGGTTTCCCAATGTTTCGGGGTTCTTTCCAGCAGGGTGGAGATCCAGGATGTGAGCGGCTCCACATCTGCCGTGCGCCCCAGCGCCAGCACTCAGGTGCCGTAGCTCTACGTTATGCTCGGCTAATAAACACCCACGGGTTTGTTTGTTTTGCCTCTCATCCGACCGGGCAGGCTGGCTGAGAACATTATTTATAGCGTGGGACTGTGAGCTTGTCGGGACAACAAATGTCTTTGTCCTGTTAGTCGCTCAGCGGGTCTACTGGAGCCGGATTGTTTTCTACACCAGGATTTAAATCTTAATGCGGTTGTGTTCTGACTGATTATTTACTTTTACAGTGTAAAAATGGTCTTTTAAACTGGTTTTCGTTCTCGTTTCACTTGATATCCAACCCCCCTGTTACATATTATTATCTCAGCCAGGAGGATCATACAATCGTTTGTGCGCCTCTGTTCGTCCGCGGCCAATCTCAAATTCTGCTGCAGCAGTTTAATATTTTTGGCCGGTTGTGGCTGCATGCTCCAGGTCCTCTCGTGGGCTCAGTGACTCGCATGTTCTCCAAAAACACCGTTTAGTGCTTGTTTTGTTCTGCTCACGCAGCTGAGTGCATGGCCGATCCCCAGGAACACGGCGGGGATGGAGGGGAACGGTTCGCTGCCTGTTTAGAAGCGCTTTTGGACAGTGTGATCGGCTAACGTAACTACCAGCAAACGCACTGCCGAGCGCCTCCCGGCCGCCGTGTTTGCTCACTTGTGCTGTTGTGTGCCGCTGACGCGGCGCCCAGATCGCACGAGTTTAATTTTGCGCTTGGAAAAGCTCGTATGAAACGTTTTCTCCGACGGCGTCGAGCCGGTTTGCTTGTTGCGGTGTGCATTTACGACGCCTTAGTACAAGTTATTGGGAGGAGGATGGACTGTGGTGGTTTCCTAATTGTAGGTTGTATTCATTCAATCACACAGTATAGCGGTGGTCGTTGCAGTCGTTGGAGACCTGCACGCTACGAAGTGCACCTTTTCTAGTTTACTTTACTTAATGCATCTATTGCAAGAGTTCAAAACAAGTTCAAATGACATCGAACGTAATCGTCTTTTGTTGAATTTGTTGTCGAGGAATACTGAAAATGGTGTTTCAGCTGGCGAGGAGGAACAAGAGGACCAACAATTAAGAGAGATTTATACCTGCAGAGCTTTTCAAAGCGTGGCGTCCATTTGGCTCTTTAGCTTCCCCAGAGGGGAACACTTTTATCGCAGCTCTGCGGAAACAAAGCCTCTAACGCGTCTAAGATGTTTACCTGGTTTTGAAATGCAGCACATCTGGTGCTACAGATGGCGCCGTCTGTCCCGTTTGAGCTCGACACAGTAATGGAGGATTTGAATGGCTTTATAACCTTTTTTTTATTACGTTTCTCCTCCCCGTCCTGACTCCTGACTCTTCCTCCTTCCAGGCGCTCTCCAGCAGCGTGAGCTCCAGCAAGCTCTTCCCCAGCAGCACTTCTCCCCACGAGACCTCCTTCGGCGAAGAGGTGGAGGTTCACAGTCTGCTGGTCGTGGACCAGCACACCTTTGAAGGTGAGAAGGCGGAAACGTTTTTTCATTTGATCTCGAGGAGTCGCTGACGGTAAAGCTTTGTGCTCGGTGAGGAGAACGAGCAGGTCGGTGCAGGAAAACTCTTTCCGCGGTTCCCAAAACGTCATCCATCAGGCTTTTAAATGGATTTAAAGTGGATTTTTTTTACCGCTTATTTAACAATCAAGCTTGTATTTATCTTGTCAAACGTTGTCATCCTAAAAAACAGAGCAATTGTTCTTTAATTGGGCAAAGTTGCATGCCCAAACTACAAAAATGAGTATATCTGCAACCACAATGTCGATTTTAATAATATTGGTATCAAAGTAAAAAGTAACACTTGTGAGATATTGTTTAGATGTGTTACTACCACTGTACATGTTACTGGTTAAGAGTAAAGAAGATGTCACACGGCACAAGTTAAAAGCGAAATACCAGAGTCCCTTTCTTAGAAGCCCAAAAGTTATCTCATGTTCTATTTTAATATTATTTATTCATTCATACTTAGTACTTAGAAATGTTTCTACGATTTGTAATTGAGGTGTTGGTGACTAATTGATCAGTTAGTTCGATCAACAAAGAATCGCACAAAAGCACCACTTTAAATGTTATGTTTACCAGAGATGTGTTCATGAATCTCTTTATAAATAAGTCATTCGGCATGAAAAAGGCATACAAAACGTGGGCGGAGCTAGTGTTTGTCATTATTGCTCAACATGCAGCGCACACAACCGGGCCTACCTTAATGATTCACCACGTTGGGCTTCATGCGGAGCTTTTCTGCTTTTTTTTCTGCTTCGTTCTGTTTTGCAATGCAGATTCCGCTGCAGCAAGCCGTCCTCGTTTTAACAGAGCGACCACACCGGCATACATTAGTGTAGATTATATGTTAATGATATGTAAATATTGGCCCCGTGCAGCAACGTTGTGTCCACAGCTCACTTGGGTTTTCCTGTTTGCGATCGAATGAAGCGCCTTCCTCATCAATCAGGTGTGGAGACGTTCTCCTGCAGCGGTGGAGGGTCCGGTGATCGCTTCATGGATGCACATCGGGTTCATTGATGTCCTGCATAGCCGCACTGTCACTCTGCTGTTTGTGGAGGAGTGCGGGGTTCATAGGCAATCATTTATTTAGTTCTTTTTCTTTTTTTTTAATAGGAGTTGTCTGCTGTATCATCGGCATCGACCGTGTCAAATTCTGTCTAATGGCCGCGTAATTATCCGCACGTCTGGATGTCACGGAGCTGTAACTTTCCCCAAGCACCACTTCATTTTATTCACTGTACTTCGGGTAAAAATAAAATAAAAAAACGGGCAAAACCAGTGATAACAATGAAAGGTGTGCTTCCCTGACAGGCGCAATAAAACTTACAGGAGAGTGAGGGAGGTGAATGAATTAATAATGACTCGGAATACAGTTGGAGAAAACTCCGGCACGGCTCTGCTTTCTGGATAAATCCCAGTTAGCTGTGAATGTGGTGACTATCGATTTAATAAAAAAAGGTTAATGGAGCAAGAAAAACAACAACAAGCAGCGGAGTCGCTCATAAGAGTTGTAAACAAACCTCCATGTTAGCGGTTCAGTTATTTGGAACGTACATTTAAGTCGTGCTCCAAATAATAATTGTATTATATTTTGGTTGGCGGTCGACCGATAAGGGACATTTAAAGGTAATTTATGTGAAGAGAGAACTAAAATGAATTTACAGTTTGGATTATTATTCTACTATTGTACTCCCAGGACTGTCTTTAAAAGAAGCCATACACGCCGTGTAATAAAAAAAATACTTTCCTTTTTCAAAGGATCGTAAAAATACCAGGAGAACTTGTCTCATTATTCACAGCAAACAAACTTGCGAATCGCTCGTTTTACGCGTTACAAGGTCATCGTTCGGGTTAATTGTTCAGTTCATCGCCTGTTCTGTGTCCCGCATTGAATATCGTGAGAAATATTTCACACTCTGAAGAACTTTTCTCTCTTTTCATTGAAATACAGAAGACCATCTCTTTGCAACGACATTATCCTTATTAAAAAAAAAACATCTGAAAAGAACTTCAATTTGAAAAGTTTCATGAAACCATGTGGTTGTAATGCATCTCAACTTTATGTATTTTGTACCTTTTTTTTTTTTTTTTTACTGCTTACTCTTCAACCCTTGATTTTTAAAATATATATTTTGATGTTAGTTTTTTCCTTAATCCTCTTTTCAAGTGTGACTATTATTATCTAATAGGGGAGGTATCTTCATGAGGTATTTTCATGAGGTATCTTCATATGTGTATGTGTGTGTGTATATATATATATATATATATATATATATATATATATATATATATATATATATATATATATGCCGTAAAAGTCGGGTTATACGCGGCTACTACCTTCGGTCATTGTCCCCATTTGCACCCCGCTGTAGCCAGCTGGCGCTCATGCTAGTTCCGCGCTAACTTCCGCTAGCTCCCCGACAACCACCAAAGGTAGGGACCAGCCCCAGCTCTACGCCCGACTTGGGCAGAGGGGACTCGGACAGTAGCAGCAGCAGTGGGGAGCTAGCAGCAGCGGGGAGCTAGTAGCAGCGCTAGCTAATGCCGCTCCTAGCTTGCTACAGCGGGACACTGACCGGAGGTATTAGCGGCATATAACCCAATTTTTACGGTGTATATATATTTGCAAATAAATACAAATTAGATATCCATAGAAAGTGTTACTCAATGACAGAAGGGGTCCCTGAAGGAAAAATCTGATAATCTGCCGTCTTCTGTAAATCTTCTTCTCTTCAGAGTCGTCTATTCAAACTTAAATACCTCAAAACAACTGTTTGTGTGTTTTTTTTTGTTTTTTTTTTACCTCCCCTCAGTCCTCCACGCCCACCAGTTCCTGCCCAGCGAGTACGCCCTCAGCATGGTGTCGTGCCGCCTGGGAAAAGACCCGTCGGTGTATTTCATCGTCGGCACCGCCATGGTGTACCCGGAGGAGGCGGAGCCTAAGCAGGGACGCATCATCGTCTTCCACTACACCGACGGTGAGTAGCTTCAGAAGAGGCCGAACACGTCTCTGTGTTTGCCGACCCGATCGGCCCACTCGCCCCCGGCTCGTTTTGCTCTCTTCATCCTTCAACGGATTTCATTTTCTCCTCCTCGCCCCTCGGTGCCGCTTTTTTTCTCGGCTCACGGACACTTTGTCCTCCCGGGCTCTTGTTTCCCAACTCGCTTAATCATCTTCTTATCACTTCTTATCTCCCCGCCGCTACTGACTCCCCCTCATTTCCTTTCATACCGTGTCCCTCTCAAGGTGCACTGCCTTTCATTCATCCTCCTTTTATACTTTGCATTCCACTGTCATCCCCTCCCTTTTCTTTGTTTTAACCCACTCCTTTTCACGTTCTCCTCTCACAGTTCACTCTCTGCTTGACTAAGACCTTGTAGTTGAGGTTGACATTGACAGTGCAACACTTTTAACCTGAGCTCCTCTGTGACTGACGCTCGTTGCCTCCCTGTGCAGGTAAGCTGCAGACCGTGGCTGAGAAGGAGGTGAAGGGAGCCGTCTACTCGATGGTGGAGTTCAACGGCAAGCTGCTGGCCAGCATCAACAGCACAGTGAGTGGTGCGGCGGCGGCGGCGCCGGACGTTTGCATTTCAGTCCATGTTGAAAACTGGGAAGAAAAATGGAGTTTGAACCATTATATTTGCTCCAAAGGTAGACTTTGAAATAAATTTATCTGTCAGATTATATATATTTAAAAAAAAAGAAAGTTTTAAAATACCAGAGATCTCTAAACTCGCACGCAGACCAGCCAATCGCAGCGAAGCATCGGCCAGCTGTCCGGCTCCACTCCACAGACTCTCATCACGTCGTTTAAAGAGTTTCTTCTTTTTTCCGGCTGCGTCTTCATGGATTTGCTCAATTGATACTCGTTACCCGGAGAGGTTGGAAGGAGATGTACGTTTTCTAAAATGTCACGTTTAGCAAAAGCGTGGATTGTGCTTCTGTTTTCTGCACTTTTCCTCACACTTAATGCGACACAGTCTTAATCCTGCATCATCACGGCTGCGTAACGTTTAAAAATGAATCCAATACCGGGTTGTTTTTTTGTCTTCTGGTTGTCCGTCGGGTCGATTCTCTCAGAAACATCTGCTAGGATCTTTGAATTCGGCACAAACTTCCACCTGGATTTACGGATTAGCAAAACGTGCTTTTAGCCACAACTCAATAATGAATATGATAATTTCACACAAATGTACAATGGGGTAAAAATGTAGACGCGATGACGCTTTGGATGTAAACTGCAACTTCGCCGTTTGTCAGGGGTTTACGATCTATCTCTTTCTGCGGTTCGTTTAAGCAGCAGTCAGAAAAGTGCTGCCTGAGTGGTTTCAAAGTGCAATATCTGAATAGACGCATCCCCTCCAGCTCTGCTCTGTGAAATCAGTTGACATACAGTGTGAAAGAACCCCCCACTGCCCTGTAATACCACGCTCATCCACGCTGAGCTATAGATAGATTTAAAGGATTAAAAGCTTGAAAGGGAAGCTTTGTCTCCAGATATCGAGCCTCCAATAGTGACGGGTTCCTGCCACTTCCTCCGCTCACCGCTTTTCTTCGCTGAATTGGACATTTAAGAAGAAGGTTTCACTCTAAATTACACAAGCAGTATTTTAAATTGGCGATAAATGAGTTAACCTCGCATGAGTGCAGCGACATCAAAGTTTAATCGCAGAGGACATTTGTTTTATTTCTCTGAATCGGAGAGCAAATGTTGCCTCTAAACTCAAATGTAATTCCGTCATTAAAGGACTAATCCATCATTTCCCTTCCGGCCGCAGGAGAACATAATGCAACACGGCGACGATATCTGACATTAGTCGCTCCTGAAATGTATTCTTAAATTACTTTTTGTTTTTTTAACATCTTCATCACCCGGACTCGGCACACTGGCGCTCCGTTCTCTTTCCCTCGGCTGAAAGCGGAGAACTGTTCATCACTGTCGCTCGCAAAAAAAATCCTTCATATTTATGTCAATATGATGAAATGGTTTCTTTTTTTGGGGGGGGTAAAATCTGCTGTAGTGGAAACGGACAGAGAAGCTTTACCCGCAGAAGTTGTCCGTTTGACTGATAAACTAGCGGCTTTAATATTATCACGACGTGATCTTATTGGGATTTAAAACGTATTGTGATGACATATATATTACGATTTATTATCTGTTTCATCAAATAAGATAACGTTTTACCTCTGTTCAGCTCACTTCAGTCATTTTTATTGCAGCTAAATGGGGTTTGTCTTTGAAGCAGACCGACTGACGGATCTTTGTCACCAAATGGTTTCATTGATACTTTATCATCATTAATAGTTTATATAATGTAAGCTCAATACTTGGCGTCTATTTGGTATGCAAACTAAGTGTGGAAGCATGATCTGTGCCACTCATGTAGCTGCTTAGCTTAGCTTAATAGCTGGCGAACAGGGAGAAATGGCTAGCTTGGCTCTGTGCTAAGCTAGTTAAAACCAAATCTGCCTACCAGCACCTCTTAGCGCAGTCCTTATTTTCGGACTTGCTAACGCTAGTTTGCAGGCAAGTTAACTGCAGCGTGTTTATTCTTTTCTTCCTTCCGATGCACAAAACTATCAACAATATATTTAAAAAACACATTATTTTTGACTACGAAAATAAAACTGATAAGCATGCAGGTTTATTTCTGCAGGATAACAACAACTGTTTAATAAACAAATGGATACGATGCCGTATTGAAGTAAAGTATGAAGTTTTTTTTTTTATATATATTTTGGGCAGCATTGTTCTGGCTTCACATTTAAGGACCAAAATGAGGAAACAAAGTTAAACCGAATGTTAAAACAAAGTGGACACAAAGTAAACAATGAAGAAAAAAATTGTATTAAAGCTACGTTGAAGTCAATAAAATGCCACTTTTTACTCTAAAGATAAAACAAATGCCAACAGAGATCGAGTGGAAGACGTCGCTGTTCTCTGAACATCTGGCTTCATCTGAATCTTTGGTGTCACTGTTGATGTATAGTTATTTCTCGGAGGTGATCTCGGCACTCTAACGTCGCTCACTCAAAACCTGCTTTTCTTTAATGGCTTTGTAATTAGCCGGTAACTCATCATGCGACGTGGCAGCTGATAACTCAGGCGGTTAATCAACGCTCTCTGGGAGCGTTAATGTGGGCCCGTTAATCAACACCGGAGCCGCGACCGCCGATCCGATAAAAAGCGATGACTCGGCTGTTTTTTGTGTCAGGTCCGCCTGTACGAGTGGACGGCCGAGAAGGAGCTGCGGACCGAGTGCAACCACTACAACAACATCATGGCGCTCTACCTGAAGACAAAGGGAGACTTCATCCTGGTGGGAGACCTGATGAGGTCCGTTCTGCTGCTGGCCTACAAACCCATGGAGGGCAACTTTGAAGAGGTGAGGAAGACCTTGTGAGGAAGGCTTGAAAGAGCAAACAAGTTGAGGGTGTGTGTGTCGGTGCTCTCTATCAAAAGAGTTGTTTTCCTCTCAGCCAGAAGGCTGCTGCTTGTGAAAATAAATAGTTGTTTTTTAATACTTTTTTTACAAACTCGGATACTATCGCACATCAAACGAATATTTTGGTTATCCACACTTGCATGTGAATGTTTTCCCTCTCTACGAAGCATTGTAGCTGACATGCTCCCCTCCCCCTCCCCTCCCCCCGGCCTTTTGATGAGCGGAGCGTTCAAAATTGATTTGCGGCGGAGAGATGAAGAGATTTGAGGACGAGTCACGCACAGTGTTGTGAAGACATGCAGGGGCGCAGCGCTGAAATAAGTGAGAGAGACTCAAATGAAAAAAATAACTCTGAATAGATTGAAAGTAGGAATTTGTAGCTGTCGAGAAATACATTTGAAATAATTCGCTCCTTGCAGCAGCTAAAATCTATATTTTTATCTATTTCTTTTACACCAGAATCCATCATGCAGCAGGTTAATGTGTTTGCATCCATCCGTGAGTGAGTGAGTGAGTGTGCACCTCGATGTCTGTCCACGGCTAATCTCGCATTCTGCTGCAGCAAACTGCGTAATATTTTTGCTGCCCAGTTATGGCTGCCTTAAAGCTGCATTCTCTCCTAAACCACCAGGGAGAGGCGACTCTGGTTGTATAGAAGTCTATGCTACATGTGTTAAAACTGCATTCTCCCTCCTGACCATCAGGGGGGCGACTCCTCTGGTTGTATAGAAGTCTATGCTCTATGTGTTAAAACTGCATTCTCTCTCCTACTACCAGGGGGCGACTCCTCTGGTTGTATAGAAGTATATGCTTCATCTGTTTAAGCTGCATTATCTCTACTGACCACCAGGGGGTAACTCCTCTGGTTGTATAGAAGTATATGCTTCATCTGTTAAAGCTGCATTCTCCCTCCTTACCACCAGGGGGCGACTCCTCTGGTTGTATAGAAGTGTATGCTTCATGTGTTAAAGCTGCATTCTCTCTCCTACTACCAGGAGGCGACTCCTCTGGTTGTATAGAAGTCTATATAAATGACTCTACTTCTCTCTTGATGTATTCCCTCAGTAAACATTGTAAACATGAGTTTTGTCTCAATCTCTAGTTTCAAGTCTCCTTCAATACAGCATGATGTTCATTTAGTACATTATGGTCATTTAGAGTCAAACAGACCATAAAGCAGGGGACGCTTTAGGGGCGGGACTACAAGGTGATTGACAGGTCGCCACCCAGACGTTGTCGGTCTGGGAGTTTCTTCATGGAACTTGATTGTAACAGTTTGGTCGCCTGGTAAAGACTTATTCAGGGTACGGCTGTGCTTAGCTCCACCCACTCGCTTCAAGATGGCGACGGCCAAAATGCCGAACTCGAGACACAGATAGCAACAGTGGAGCTTTTCTCAGCTAAAGAGCCAGATGTGTCCTTCAGGAGGTAAACGACAGTGAATAATGGATTTACATTCCTCAGGTTCTCCTTCTCTCTCCACCCTTTTCTTTTCATTTGAGTGCTATCAATCTTCTCTTGTAACTCTGTAAAACTATTCTTATTAACTGTCAGATTCTGACGGCTGTCTGGCACTAATTAAAGCGATGCGACCTAATCGACTAAAAGGTCTGCATACACATATTCTTAACAATTCAGTGTGTGTGTGTGTGTGTGTGTGTGTGTGTGTGTGTTTTTTTTTCTTCCTTTGGCTCTGATCACAATGCTCACAGGATGCTTTGCCTGAACAGATGAAACAGATGTTCTGGGCTTGTTTGGGGTCGTATTCCCTTTTTGGGATGCGAATGCCTTCAAGGGTATTTTATAAATATCTATCTTCTCTTGTACTTGTATGAGCGTTAGCTGGCTGCATAACAAGTGCTGGAATCCATGTCCTTGCTCACAGATTAAGTGTGGATAACGTTGTTGAAAGCCTCGGCCGGAGGCATTATGTTGTCTTTTTCAAATACGGCACAAACGTTCATGAATAAACTGAATATATTCTGGAGGTCAAGGTCGCTAGTGACCTCGCGATCGTCACCTTCTCGCCAGTGCGATATCTCAGGAACGCCTTGTGGGTGGGGAAGTTATTCAAATTTGGTGTTAGAGGGTAAACTGATTCTGGAGGTCAAAGGTCACTGTGACTACGCAACACATTTTTTCAAGTATTCATAAGCTAATTATGACAATTTCACGGCATACAAAAGTGACGACACATTGGAAAGATATTGAGGTAATTCTAGTTTGGTGTGTGTCTTTAATGGGTGTAAAAAAAGTCTGTTGTACTTGTACTGCAACTTGTTAACTGTTTGGATTGCAGCATTGTGTGCAGTCAGCATTTCCCTGCTCATAGATAATGTATTTACTTGGAGGCGAGAACCACATTGTTTTTGTTTTTTATTTAGAGCGGAGCTTCACTGAGAGCAATGCTCTCTTTTTTTTTTGTGTAAGGAACATCCTGGAAGCTGTCCAACCACAGTCTTATCTGCTTGAGACGGGGGTCCTTGCTCAAGGGCGCCTCCGTGGTGTGAAACCTGACCTTTTTTTTGATGACACCGCTACTGTTTTATTCAGCACGACTTATTTGTGTGTTTTTTATTCGTCAGATTGCACGTGACTTCAATCCGAACTGGATGAGCGCGGTGGAGATCCTGGACGACGACAACTTCCTGGGGGCGGAGAACGCGTTCAACCTGTTCGTGTGCCAGAAGGACAGGTGAGGAGAAGCGTCGCGTCTCATCGTCTAAATCACCTCCGATGTTTATCCACCGCAATCAACGCTGTGTCATTAGGCGGCTGCTCTTTAGAACATTTTGTTTTTTCAGGAAAATGTATTGCGAGTCATCTCGCCGCCGAGCTCTTGGCTCCACTTACCACTTTAGTTGTTTTCTGTTCGATAAGTGTTGATTTCATGGGCGATGTGGTCTGAAAGTGAGTGCGCTGCATTCATGCCGCCACTTATTATCCATCTGATACGTCAGTTCAATGCGTTTGACCTTTTATTCTTGTATGGCATCTCTCTTCCTGTTGCTCTCGCCTTTTTTTTTATCCATTACTGCTGTATTATTGTCTGACCTTTTCCCAACACTTGTGACCATCTTGCTTTTCTTTTGATTAATCACTCTTCCCCTCTTTCCCGTGACCAGCGCGGCCACCACGGACGAGGAGCGGCAGCACCTGCAGGAGGTCGGGGTCTTCCACCTCGGGGAGTTTGTGAACGTCTTCTGTCACGGCTCGCTGGTGCTGCAGAACCTCGGCGAGAGCTCCACGCCCACCCAGGGCTCCGTGCTCTTCGGCACCGTTAACGGCATGATTGGTAGGGGCACGGGCAATTACACACTCGCAGAAGCATGCACACACACACACACATACAGACTCAGGCTCACACACAAATATTGATGCAGGTAAAAGCCCTGCTCTACGTTTGAGTCTTTAAAGGGTTTAGTTTGATCCAAGCTGTTTAAATGTATCTTTTAAAGGTGAAGCATTTAGGGGCCAGAAAATATGTATGATGTGACAAAGTGTGTTTTCTTTCGTGAATTATCACCTGAATATATGGATCGTGGTATTTGTGTTACCTTAGAATGAGCCGGTTATATCTACATAGGGAGCGGTTCCTCTTCTCGCAGTCCGCCATGTTTCTACGGACAAACCATAACGCCGGTTCTAGAGAGGTGACTGTAGTTCTTCTTCAGGCTTTTATTACTAATTAAGGCTACAGCAAGTAGCCGCTTAGCTTAGCACAAAGACTGGGAACGGGGAGGAAACGGCTAACCAACGCTAAACGGTCCACCAATTAACACGTTTCACCTTGTGAAACAATAATTCTGTGTTTCCTTGGACTGTTGCATTCTGGACTAGAATCATTTCCTTGTAACCCACCCAATATATATCTCGTTGTCATCTTTACGGCCGCGGCTGTTTCGTGTTTCCCCGTCTGTCCGCGCCGTTCTCATGAGCGTGATATTTCAGAAACACCTGGAGGGAATTTCTTTAAATTTGCCACAAATATCCACCTGGACTCGAGAATGAACCGTTGATATTATGGAGGTCAAATGATAATGATAGCTCTAATTGATCAGAGCCAGGCTAGCTGGTTCCAGCGCTAAGTTAAGCTACGCTAACTGAGGTATGATCGTGGTTCAATCTTCTCATCCAGCGGTCCACAAGGTGATGAGCGTGTTTGAGTTTAGTTCATTCAAAACCAGCATATTTTCCCCACAAACCTCTTACTTTCCAGCCCATACAGACGGTTGTGGATTCACTTTCCGAGGTTTTTGCAACGCTGCTGAAACTTCTGCTTCTACTTTGATTCAGTGAAAGTTTGTGGAGCTCACAGTGTCCTCTGTGTCCCTGATGCTCGGGATGATCCACAAACATCTGCACATCTTCACAGTGACGGCAATAAACCCACTGAACACATATATATATATATGTTTGATATATATATATATATATATATATATATATATATATATATATATATATATATATATATATATATATATATATATATATGTTTGATATATATATATATATATATATATATATATATATATATATATATATAAATACATAAATACATATTTTGTCACGAAATCCTGTGGAGGAAAAAGTCAGGAAAGTCGGCACGAGTTTTAATAGTTTAATGGTTCAGCACCTGTTGTCAGTTTGACACTGAAGCACTGAGGTGTGTTTCATTTCCAGTATTTCCAAAAACAAGGATGCGCCAATCCAATCCTTCTCCGTCCCGATTGCAGTACCTTTTGCTTTGGGTATCGGCCGATATGATGATGTTTAATTAATAAACTCTATGACTGGGATTATTGTGTTTAAGGCAACACCGAGCTTGACTTAAACATTGCTTTCGTAACAAGATGCAACAATGAAATGCATAAACATACGTGTACTGAATTGTTATTTATCCAAATACTAGTTTCAAACACGTCTGTGCAGCTCGATCCAATGAATCAGCCGACTAGTCCTCGGACCAATTAGAGGACACGCAACCTTTTAGTCGGAACCATTCATTCAGCGCTAATGTTTCCTCCACAGAAAGAGAGGAAGACCTCACAGTGTAGCGCCTCGTTGCTCGGGTTTAAACCAGTTGCTTTCAGGCTGGCTGTAATGAGGGCGGAGATGAAAAATAGGGCGTGCGCGTCATTTGGACACAGTAATATATTTACGGTCTCACGGCACATTGTTTCAGGAAATAAGAGCCACCGTTGTCGTACATTGCAGTCGGAACTTTCTGCAGAAATGGGCTCCGGTGAGTAATGAAGAAAGATCTCACGTCGTCAAGATGGCGCGTGTGATAAATTAATGTTTTTTGGGGGAAAGAGCTGCAGGCCACGCGTTTAATATCCCAGCCAACAAGTGGAGAAAGTTTTAATAAACTTTGTTTTGGTCTGTCGTTGGATATTAAAGGTGAAGACGGTCACCAAAAAAGGTCCAGAAATGTTGCTTTCGTATTTCACTGAAAGCCCCAAAGTCTCCGCCTTGACTCCTTTGAACCGTTGTTTGCTTCTTTCTCCGGGTCGCTTGTTACTCTGCAACACACGGGTGTCGTGGACTCGGTTGCACCAAAAGGATGAATTTAATCCAAGATTAGTTCTCATCAGAGTTTTAGCTAAACTAGGTTTAGAATGAGAGAATCCAGATGTATAATTAAGTGGAGCTCTGATGCACAATTAACAGCTAATCTCTGTCCAAGTTTAAAGCACCATAAATGCGTCATGAAACTCTAATTTGCATTTAATCCATCCGGCAATTTTGTTTTATTTCACATCATTTTAGATGTTTATTTTCATCTTTTTCATTCCATTTGTCCTAAATTTAGACATTAAAATGCACATATTAATAGAAACGGATGACCAGAAACACACTTTCTGTGTTTGGTTGCGTAACCCTGTACCATGACAATCATATAACCGTGCAATACTTTGTATCCTCGGCTGCATTGACTGTAATAATAAGAATGACATGCAATGAAATGCTGACTCATAATGAAAAAGAAGGACGGTTGTTTACCTGAATGACACGCCGGCTTTGTCACTATTTTCTGACATTTTATAGACTAAATAAAACCATGAATCAAGAAAATTATCAGCAGATAAGTAATGAAAATATTCATGAGCTGCAGCCGAACTGTTCCCGTGTTACAAATCCCCCTCTGTTCACAACTAACTTTATTTTATTTATTTTTTTTATGCACGCTGTCAATTTCCGTGCACATCATTTCCCGAGATGCACTCACTGTCACAGAACTGGAATATTTAGAGGAAGGAAAATCTCGCTCGAAATACCACATTTTGGGAGGAAAGTCTTGAATTATTGAGGCGTTAAAATCGCACTGCTTTTGCCTCCCAACACGGTCTCGGCATACGGAGGAATTTATTCTAATTTAGTTATTATGAAGCTTTTATGAGTCCTGAAACGTCTTCCTTTCTCCTCGCTGAAGAGGAGTCATGTGACGCACTGAGCTGTTAATCTGTTGTGAATATAACGCCTTCATGTTCTCGTGTGTGTGTGTGTGTGTGTGTGTGTGTGTGTGTGTGTGTGTGTGTTAGGTCTGGTGACGTCCCTGTCAGAGGGCTGGTACAGCCTCCTTCTGGACCTGCAGAACCGCCTCAACAAGGTCATCAAGAGCGTGGGCAAGATCGAGCACAGCTTATATCCTTCTTGTGTGTAGCCAAAGTCACTGGGAGGAACTTTGGACTGGTTATGAACCAGTCTCAGTTTAAGACTGTCGGAACCCGGCTGCAGTAAATTGGGTTTTCCAAAGGGACCCCGGAGAAACACTACCACTGTTGTCCACAGGGGCCACCACAATCCACGCAAAAGTTCTTCGTAGTAACTTTATAAGCAAAAAAAGTAGTTCCAGCTTCACAAATGTGAAATGTTGTTGCATTCTTTAGTCCGTTACAGTAATAAACTAAACATTTTGAGCTTTTAGAACTTTGTCGGACAAAGCAAAAATCCCCTTGGGCTTTATGAAATCTTGAGGCCAATTTTCAAAAACATTCTGAAAACCTTTAGGCCTTGAAAATGAAATTCATAACAGATTTAAAATCATAAAGAAGTATCATTTAAATCGTAAGTACCCGCCCTATTTTACAGACCAGTGGGAAAACTCTGAAACTGTAGTGTTTAGTGAAAAGTAGATTCAGAAGCATTTACTACTGATATGAGGATGTAGAACTAAGACCGTAAACTAGCGGTGTTTTCATATTTTACATCCCATAAATCAAACTCTACAGCTTCAACAGAACCAATACTTGGTTCTACTTAAGAACAGAGCTGTTTTTATTATTATTAGACCGCTTTGGTCAACTTTGCCCTGGAAGGAAAAGGTAAAATGTGCGATGTCGTATCTCCTGTCGGGCCCCGAGGCGACGCGGCACCCCGGGGCCCCGCACTGTGTGACCGGCAGTGGTTTTCCTTGACTCCGCGGCACCTGGAGGTCCTTCCACACGGAGCGGAAGACGGAGCAGGCCACGGGGTTCATCGACGGGGATCTGATTGAGAGCTTCCTGGACCTCGGTCGAGCCAAGATGCAGGAGGTCGTCAGCACTTTACAGGTAGAAATAACCGGCATTTTGAATAAGAGTTTACTTTATTTGATTTAGCTGACGTTTTTATCCAAAGCGACTTAGAATAAGTGCATTCAACCACGAGTACAAACTCGGAACAACAAGAATCAAGAAAGTAGAATTTCTTCAAGAAGGCCAAACTACAAAGTGCTGTAAGTAAGTGCTACTAAAGTGCTACTTTCTTTATTCAGGGCATATTTGGGAAAAGATGTTTTTTAGTTTGCGGCGGAAGATGTAGAGGCTTTCTGCAGTTTACAAAATCCCACTGAGAAAAAAAAAGTCAATGAATAGCAACATTGATTTGAATGCATTGGATTAAACGCTGCAGCGCTCCATAATACAGGCGATGCATCATGTATTTGAAACATATTGTAAACACGAGAAAATGCGGAAAATAAACTTCAGTTTCTGAAGCCGTGGCTTTAGATCGAAAGCCCGAAAATAGTAGAATGCAAGATGTCGGACTGTCATGGTTTTGGGAGCCAAAAGAAATGGTTTTAATGTGATTTGAATGGGGACGTTTTAGTCCTTCGGGGCAACGCACGTCATTCTAGACTTATTACAGGAGCCGAGGTCGACCCTCCAAATCATGAAGAAAACTTACACCGTGTACAAAGCATCTGCCTTCTGTATTAACGCAGAGCGAAGTGAGTAATCCTCCTCCACGGCGCTCTCGTTGCCGGCTTAATAAGCGCAGCTCGTGACCTGTAACCGACCCAAAGGCAGGAAACCCCGAGACGTGAGCCGACTGTTGGAGCCAGAAGCAAACCGTTGTTGAACTTCCAGAGACCCTTCAGACAGTTTTATTATCTGTTCGAGTGGAAACTGGGAATAAATAACAGGTGGCAATATCACTTTTGGCAGATGAACATCCTCTGCTTTGTGCGTCTCTCTGCTCTCTAGGTAAAAAGAGAAATCGCACTTTTAGCTCATGAACAAAGACTATTCCCCGGTTCCCTCTGCAGAGCAGCGAGTAAAGATTCGTCTGCCAGGAAACCGTAGAGCCGAGCTTCTAAATCAAATATGCTGCAGCATCAGTTGCTCACAAAACAAGTTTCACCTTTTTTATAATAATTTGTGTACTAGTAATCGTATTGTCTCACCATCTGACTATTAGCTTGATTGATTGCTTTTTTTTTGTGGCTTTCAAACGTCAGAGAACAACGAGTCAATCAGTTTCCAAGAGTGAAAAAATAAAAAGGTCGAAGCTAAAGAAATGAAGATAATCAATTCACTTAAAGACAAAGAAATGCAGCATAGTCTCACATTCGAGAAGATGGAATCGTTAAATGTTGTCAAAAAGTGTCATTAATTAGATAATTAATAATAACAGAGCTAACAGTGTTAAGATGAGGGGCCACTGGAGGGCCACTGAGTTACACTAGTTGCACTCTTGCACTTCTACTGTTTAAGTTAATTTAATTTAATTCCTAAATTAAAACTCTGTTCTTCTTTCTTTCATCCATCTATTTTATTTTATTTTTATTTTTATTAGTATTATTATTGTTTTATCTTGTATATCTTTCATCCCTGTTGTTTTTATATCTTTTCTGTGTAAATGGCTGTTACTTAACATGAAATTTTCATTTTTTTTAATATATAAAGTATATATTCATTCATTCATTTAGTTGTCTGATGCTCTGTTAATGTTCTGCATCCTGTATGTTGCACTTTTTTAAAGGAGCTCAATGTGGAGCAGAAACAAAATCAGTATTTAAGCTGAGCTCAGTAAGATCACATCAAGATACAGAAGAATAGTGATTTAAAAAAGATGCTGATAAAATGCATGATTTTAAAAAGAAAAAAGACCAGGAGAAGATGAACCTGTCAAGCATGCAATTCAATGAAATATCCCCACAAAATTCACCTCCAAAACCAATGCAATACAATAAAAAAGATGGGGCGTTTGTTTACCTGTGCGGCTCGCCGCTGTGTTCGATTCCAGATCGACGACGGCAGCGGCATGAAGCGCGAGGCCACGGTGGACGAGGTCATCAAGATCGTGGAGGAGCTGACGAGGATCCACTAACAGGAGCGACGTTCAACAACCAGGAGGAGGAAGCAGTGTGGGGTTTTACAGATTTGTAAATAATTATAAATAAACGGCGTGTGCATGTTCGTCCTTCAGACTTCAACGCTCCCGTCGACCCCCGGAGCTGCGCGCGGACGACGGAAACGACCGGAGCGAAGACATTTTGGTCCGAGTGTGTGTTTGCGTGTGCGATTGCGATATCCGTGTGGGAATGATGTGCGACGATAAACGAGAGAAAACAGAGATTTTTTTTTTTTTTGGCTTTCTTTTCTTCACCAAATAAAAAGGTTCTCTGGGATGTCTGAGCGACCCGGGCGGGTCGACGCGGTTAGAATATCCTCCACACCCGGCAGCTCAGATCTGACCGACTCGTGCTTTCCAAGTTTGTTATTGAAGTCTGGAGTTAACCACGCTGTATGAGAGAAAACTCTAAAAGGAGGAAAATGATAGATTTATAGCTATTTTGTCTTTGTGATGTTTTCTTTGTTTATTCTAATAAACTTCGCTTTAGTACCGTTGACGCCACCAGTCTCCATCCAGTCATTTATGGGTTTTTCCGCCGCTATTTTCAATGAATCTGTAGTATTCACATTTATTACATTCATGGCTGTAAAATTTGGTCAGACATTCATAATCCTCAGAGGTCGTAAAAACTCTCACCTAGCTCTTTATTTTTTTGTCCTCGCGTATTGATTCATGATAAAATACCTGCAAAATGAACGACCTTCTCTCCAGGCTATTAGTTCAGATTAATAATGTGAATATTTTCTGGTTTTCTTATTGAACTAAAACTATCTCTATATTCACAGCAAACTCAAAATTGAGATTTTCTTTTTTTGACTGCATAGCAACAATTCTTTTGTGTAATGATATGATATATAATAATTTGCAGCTCTGCTGAGATGGGAACGCCTCCATATATTTTGATTATAAGGTGAAACAGGTTGTTGATCAAAGATGATGCAGCTCTTAGAACTGGAAGGAGAGCCTCTTTCTTCCGGCTTTGTTTTCTATATATATATATATATATATATATATATATATATATATATATATATATATATATATATATATATATATATATATATATATATATATATATATAACCGTTTTATTCACTTTAACGAGATGCCCTCCACCTCGTTCCTGCCGCTGTTTGCAGCCCACGCAGCCGTCGGCCTGAAGACTAAACTAAACACAGGTTTCCTGCCGGTGTCTTTGGAGCTGAATCTGACGCAGCATTGTTCTCTGAAGCGCTGCCCTCACTTCTGTTGTGTGCACGGCTCCTTTTTCATCAACACTAATTAGTGTGGAAATGGAAGAAACCCGACTCCTTCGGTTTGAAGGTATCAAAGGTCCTGCAGACTGGATCCTCCTGCTGCTGCAGAACCGCAACCGACCGGTCCAGAGGCTGCATCTGGACGTCCTCTGCCGGTTCCCCGGGGATGTTTCTGTCCTCCGTACCGTCCCCGAGGCGCACGGGCCTTTTGTTTCGCTCGGCTGCGGGTTTATTTCCACCGCATTGTTTGCATAAAAGAGTTTACAGTCAAGGAATCTGACAGTAAACACAGTGCAATAGTATAAATAACTTCGTAAAAATAGGAACATTTACAATAGAATATGATAAAATAAACACTATCCTCACCCTTCATTACCCCAACAGAATATGAAAAAAAAAAAAAAAAAAATATATATATATATATATATATATATATATATATATATATATATATATATATATCATGACTAAATGAGGGAGAAGAGATAATCGGTGAAGCTGAGTGTCTTCTGAGAGTCGGGTCCATCCTGGGAGGATCGGTGAAAAGGTCAAAGCATTATGCTTTAACATGAACACTGGGTTTCCATAGAAACGCTCGCCCACATGTTGGTACAGTTAACTGTGCAGATAACTAACCGAAAAATATGATTAGTTATGATTGATGAACCGCTCCGACAAAATTAAAAATAAATAATAAGTATTTAAAGTTTAGCAGAAAAGTTGGAGGCTTAAATATTCATAGTACAATCCTGAATGGAGAACAAAAGCGTCTGCGTTTTAAAGATTTGTTTACATCCTAAATATGCTTATTTTTTATTTCTCACTTTTTCTTTCCACATATATGCATGAATGTATTAAATATATCGACTACAACCTTTCAATCGAGCCTCTCGCCCCCATGAGTTTGTGAATATAGTTTCTGCGTAAACTTCCTCAGTTCAGCAAAACTAAAGCAGCAGCAACATTACAGCAGAAATAATGAAAACTAAACATGAAGCAGGTGGAAGTGACGGTGAAACGATCCACCAGGGTCTTAAATGAGGGGCCACAATAATTAGCTTGAATATTTACACCGTTTTGATTTCTGTCATCACCTTCAGACTCAAAGGGACGAACAATAGTGAAAAACCTAAGCGAGGCATCGTGTGTATGTGTGTGTGAGAGAGAGAGAGAGAGAGAGAGAGAGAGTGAGAGAGAGTGTGTGTGAGAGGGTGAGTGAGAGTGAGAGTGTGTGTGTGCTAGAGCGTGTGTGTGAGAGAGAGAGAGAGAGAGAGAGAGAGAGTGTGTGTGTGAGAGAGTGAGTGTGAGAGTGAGTGTGAGAGTGAGAGTGTGTGTGTGCTAGAGCGTGTGTTCAAGAGTGTGTGTGAGAGAGAGAGAAAGAGAGAGTGTGTGTGTGTGTGAGAGAGCGTGTGTGTGTGTGTGTGCGTGTGAGAGCGTGTGTGAGAGAGCGAGCGTGTGTGTGTGTGTTGAGAGAACGTGTGTGTGAGAGAGAGAGAAAGAGAGAGTGTGTGTGTGTGTGCGAGAGCGTGTGTGTGTGTGAGAGAGAGCGTGTGTGTGTGTGTGCGTGTGAGAGCGTGTGTGAGAGCGAGCGTGTGTGTGTGTGTTGAGAGAACGTGTGTGTGAGAGAGAGAGAAAGAGAGAGTGTGTGTGTGAGAGAGCGTGTGCGTGTGTGTGTGTGCGTGTGAGAGCGTGTGTGAGAGCGAGCGTGTGTGTGTGTGTGTGTGTGTGTGTGTGTGTGTGTGTGTGTGTGTGTGTTGAGAGAACGTGTGTTGAGAGAACGTGTGTGTGAGAGAGCGAGTGTGTGTGTGTGTGTGTGAGTGAGAGAGCGAGTGTGTGTGTGTGTGAGTGAGAGAGCACGTGTGAGAGAGCGAGTGTGTGTGTATGCGAGAACATGTGAGAGTGTGTGTCCGTGCGTGCGCGTGAGTGTGTGAGCAGAACACAATGCAGAAACTCTCCATGCAGAGGACCAACGTGTGAACTCAAATTATAATAATTCAGATATTAAACCATGTGCAGAACAGAACACCAGATTTCCAAACACCCAACAGGATTGTGTGCACAGGGAGCAAGCTCTGCTTCCACCCACTCGGGCTCCTGTGTGTGTGTGTGTGTGTGTGAGTGTGTGTCTGTGCGTGTGTGTGTGTGTGTGTGTGACCCACTGTGTGATACAAGCTCATCGCTCCTCTCTGGTTCTCCTTGTAGAGAAATCACTTCGCGAAGAAGAAGTCGTTCAAGCTGGACACACCAAAAAAAAAAAAGAAATCTAAAATATCTCCTGCAAGGCATCGAGTATCACGGAGGGTGTTAACAGGCTCTCTGGGAGGATTTCACTTCAAAGGGGCTCAACCGTGTAGAGTCCAGTGCAACCACAGCCTCGAACTGATTAAACCCAGCAGCTTCACCGGAGCAGCTGGCCGGCCGAAGCGAATCGTTCACTTCAGACCCGTCTGACGTGAGCCGAGTCTGAAGCAGGAGGATCTGGAAAGTGAAGCCAACGCTGAAGTGCCTTCAATGTGCGGAGGGTTGTTAGTAGACGTGTATTAGAAGTGGATGACGTCACCCACTGGTTTGTGGATGGCTGTTTTGAAGCCTTGATTTTGGTAATTTGGCCGTCGCCATCTTGTTTTTTATTTTTATTTTCAGGCAACCAAAATATTCCAATTAACTTTCATGGAGTGAAAAGACACTGTGAAAGGCTTAAAGTTGAAAGACAAAAACACAGACAACTTGCGGACCGGACAACGCCGCGGTAGCAACATGGTAGCCCCGCCCTAAAGCTGTGTATGTCTCTGGTAGAGAGACCTGTCAATCACAGTAAGCCCGCCCTAAAACTGTGTGACTATTCTGGGTGTATAGAAAGTCTATGCTTCATGTGTTAAAGCTGCATTCTCTCTAGTGACCACCAGGGGGCGACTCCTCTGGTTGTATAGAAGTCAATGCTTCATGTGTTAACACTGCATTCTCTCAACTGACCAACAGGGGGCAACTCTTCTGGTTGTATAGAAGTATATGCTTCATGTGTTAAAGCTGCATTCTCTCTAGTGACCACCAGGGGGTGACTCCTCTGGTTGTATAGAAGTCAATGCTTCATGTGTTAAAGCTGCATTCTCTCTCCTGACCACCAGGGGGTGACTCCTCTGGTTGTATAGAAGTCAATGCTTCATGTGTTAAAGCTGCATTCTCTCTAGTGACCACCAGGGGAGACTCCTCTGGTTGTATAGAAGTATATGCTTCATGTGTTAAAGCTGCATTCTCTCTCCTGACCACCAGGGGGAGACTCCTCTGGTTGTATAGAAGTCTATGCTTCATGTGTTAAAGCTGCATTCTCTCTCCTGACCATCAGGTGGCGACTCCTCTGGTTGCATAGAAGTCTATATAAATGACTACTTCTCTCTTGATGTATTCCCTCAGTAAACATTGGAAACATGAGTTTATGTCTCAATCTCTAGTTTCAAGTCTTCTTCAATACAGCATGATGTTCATTTAGTAAATTATGGTCATTTAGAGTCAAACAGACCATAAAGCAGGGGACGCTTTAGGGCGGGGCTACAAGGTGATTGACAGGTCGCTACCACAGCAGCGGCCGGTCTGGGAGTTTCAAGCATTCATTTAAACAACCATTGCTTAACACAGCCTCCGATCTTTAAAGGTGCCAGAGAGGTCTGTTTTGGCTGATTTCCCCAAGAAGCTGTTTCGATGCTCCTCGTCCTGTTCCTCTCCCGGCTGCATCCCTCACATGTTTTAATCCCACTGAGCTGGAGCCAGAGGACCAAATGGGACTTTGAGTCTTTGACGTCGACGGCGTCCCAAAAGCTGGAAGAAACGTCGTCCCCGAGAGCTTCAGCAGCCGCGCTCAGAGTCCTGTGTTGATTAGTTCTTTCCTTCTCTTGTTGTCTGTGCTGGTTGTCATCTAATTCAACTCCTCTCTGATCGCTCGCTGGCAGCTTTATTGTTTCTGTCAGGGAAGCACTTTGCTGCATTGCTTTGAAAAGTGATGTGAAGATGCAGCTCATTAGCAGAGTCTGGCCTCATTGTCTCAAACAGACCTTAAGAGGTACAGACTTCCAAAGTATTTGTATTCATGTTCTTCCTCTCCGTGTGTTTACCAGTACAATTTAATTTTCTAATCGCACAGAAGTTTTTTTCCAGGTAAATTAACACTCATCCTCATCTTTTAAAATAATTCTACTTGTTACTGATCACAAATTTGACTTTTAAAAACATGCAAAAACGTCTCTCCTCCCCGTACTATCACTGTAGTTCGAAGTAGTGCATTTGTCGGGGACTATTTTCTCAAAATAACTCACGGCAAAATAAAGTGCAGCGTGTGTGTAATGAGGGAACATGTCAGCCGGAGAGGCAGCGCGGCTCATTGATCTGTTTTTATTAGATGTCGGACAACAACGGGTCTCCGCGGCGCAGAGGAGCGAGCTCAGGATACACGGAGAATACTTATTAGATCAATTCATTGTCGGTTTGGGTACTTTGTGTGGAATTTGTTGACAATAAGAAAAATATATAAATATCTCCAGACGTATCTTTTAAATGCTTTTTTGGGGGGCTCGTGACTCGAAGGTAGAAGTAGGTAACTTTCAGTAATTATCACAAATCCACACAAACGTCTAATATGATGGAGGTGATGACATTTTGGATGGACACGGATGTAAAGGGCTGGTGGAGGCAAAGTACGGATTTAACAAACGAGATGTACTTAGCTAGCTGTTTCCCCCCGTTTCCAGCCTTTGTGCTAAGCTACGCTAACTGAGGTCGGTTCAATCTTTTCATCCAACTGTCAACAAGGTTGTTAGCGTATTATACACCTCATATATTCCGATGTATGTCCGGCCATTTGTTTTATGGATGGAATACAATTACAGCTCCGTTGGATATTTACATGTTGATGTGGTGTCACATGGTTGACCTCATGATGACCTTAAAGTTGATATGACACACTGATTAACAAGAGAATGTAAAAATGACCTTAAGTATAATGAAGGTAGCCGACCCTTGCAGAGACAGAGGGGGGTCCAAAGTTTTGCTCGCTGACGATTATTATTTCGTATTATTGGTATTGTTTGAAAGCTCTGACATTAAGATATATATATATATATATATATATATATATATATATATATATATATATATATATATGTGTGTACTTTATTCATCCCCAAGGGGACATTTGTTTGTGGCAAGTTAAATATAAAAAAATATCAGGTATGAAAAATACTCAATACATACAACAAACCAGCAGAGCGTATTAATGAAAGAAAATTAAACAATAAAGAAAGTGCAAATTATATGCAGTGTATATGAAGTGTATATAAGTATATACAATGAAATAGAATTATGTACAGTGACTAACTAAACAACAAACAAAACAACCGCTCAGTACAAACCATGATGAGGCTCGTGCTTTAGTATAATTTTCTTATTTCTTTTCTTGTTAATATCCTCGTGACCCCCTCGGGTTTATCTGGAGACCTCTTTTGGGTTTGGAACCAGCGCTTTAAACTATAATTTAAAGAAAAACGTTGCCAGTCTGCCAGTGCCGATCAGCGCTGGAGCACTTTGTCTTATTCAACAGATTGTTTTTAGACTTTAACTGTTGTGGAGTTGGATTCCCAATCCCACAACGCAGGAGGAGGAAGACGTTTATGGGCGCTGACAGTCATGTGGAGATTTCAGGGTTGACTCTAAATGCATGCAACACGTGATGGAGGTCTCCTCTGTGCATCTGGGAAAAGAAAAGAGCGGCCGTCTCTCTTAAGAAAAAGAAAACCCCCCAATGAGACAGAGATGACCGGAGCTTCCATGAAATCACGCTTCATTGTTAAGATCAAATATGATGGCAAACTGTTCTGGAGATCACTCACACACGCTCTCTGAAATCATTTCCACCCCATTGTGTTAATAATGTAGCGCTTCTAATCGCATTAGCTTCGACGTAAAATGGGATTGGTTTTGATGCTCCGGCATACCGCATGAAATATTAAAATCGAGGTGCCCTACATTGGGCGGTGAATGTTTATTTATTTATTTTAAGCACACTGGAGGCGAGTGTCTGATAACGCTGCCCGTCTCCGAGAGCCGTGTTGAGATGCTAATCCGGTTGTCCAAACATATAATTACGCTGCGGAGGCAGAATCCTGAGCTCTGTCCTGGTGTTGTTTAATTACAAGATGCAGATACAAGCGTGCTGGTTACCGACAGAGAGATAAAAGGCTGAGTTCGCGGTGCAGCGTCTCTTTGTCTGAGCAGGGAAAGTGAAATGTGGCCAAACTAAAAACATTTTGTTCACAAGAAAAGTATAGAAATAAGAGAAATCCTAGCAGCTGTGTTTAGGCTAAATGCTAACATGCTCACAGGAGCCATTCAGTTTCCAAGCAAATTTTAAGCAAAACTTTTTAAATGTTGCAAAAGAAGAGATAAAAAGGTGAATTAGGAGCATCTTCATCAACTGGTTTGGAGAGAATAAACTCGGCCACGGCGTAGTTTGGTCAGACATTGGTGCTAAAGGCTACGCGTTGGTGCTAAAGGCTACGCGTTGGTGCTAAAGCCTATGCGTTGGCGCTAAAGGTTACGCGTTGGTGCTAAAGGCTACGCGTTGGCGCTAAAGGCTACGCGTTGGTGCTAAAGGCTAAGCGTTGGTGCTAAAGGCTAAGCGTTGGCGCTAAAGGCATCGCGTTGGCACTAAAAGCTACGCGTTGGCGCTAAAGGCTACGCGTTGGCGCTAAAGGCATTGTGTTTTTAAATGGATTGAAGTAATAAATATATTTACCCATACCCCCATGGGTACACGTACCCCCATTTGGGAACCACTGATTTATAGCATCAATAAAAACAATTTAAAAGCAGAAACCAACGTCACCTCAGTAAAACGTTTTCTGGATTTTTTTCTTTTTTCGTTCAGCTTTTCTAGTGCGATACTTCAAAGATGTGCTTAAAAATATCGCTAATAACGACGCTAACGTACTGGTTTATGTATGTGGTTTTAAGGGTATAGCAGTTGTATTAATTTCCACCAAAAAACATTCAGACCTGTTCGAGAAACCAATAAAGAGAAACTGAGGACCTGTAAATCTTGCCTGAATCTCTCCAGCCTTAGTTTAGCCTTCGGCTTGAGCGACGGTGACGACATATACTGCATATATTAATATACTGAATTGTATCAAAAAGATCCTTATTGTGTCAGTGTTGGAATAAAATATATAAATGATAAAAACTGCAAAGTAGTAATGCGTTTTTGATACCTTTTTTTTTTGCATTGAATCATGTTAGGATGTTTACTGAAATTGATTGGCTAGCTCTACCCAAAAGAAAATCCACCAGCCGCCACTGCGACTACGGTTAGCGGAAGATTGTTAGCAACATTTTGATTTTGTAACGTGATTTACTGGTTGCACCGTGACCCCTTCACACTCAAAACATCGTCATTTGGCCAACAGACCATCAACTCGAGGATATCTTTAACATATCAGACCTTCCCCTGACATGGACCTGGTTCTTCTGAAGTTTCTAAACTGACAGTTTGACTGTTTTAATGTTTGAATCAATCTGAGTCTCCAAGCCAACAAACAGAAATCCTCCTTGGTGTATTTGCGTTCTTATGTCGGACCTCACTGCAGGATTACTTTTTCTTCCCCGGGAAGCCGCTGGCTGGTTGGGACACCTCCAGTTTGCAGAACTTGTTGCCTCAGCTGACAACGGAGCTTAACTCCCATGTTACTGCGTGGGTAAATATTTAAGCTCGGGGTGTTTCAACAAGGAAGATGAAACCAGCTGCAAGACAACTGAGCCAGAACGAAATCTGCACAACGGCCAATTGACTTGGAGGCTTTAATGATGCTCTCTCCTTTTAAAAAGGAGGATAATTTCTGCATTTCTTCGGCCCAAACAGATCTCTAAGCCAGCTAGTTTGGTGCAAACAGAGAGACAGCCAGACGTTTGATTTAAAAAAGAAAATAGAAGTGGAAATATTACAGAACGTTTCTTCTCACTAATTGGCTCAAACTTTCCCCACAACTGTTTTCCGTTTTCAATTATAGCTTTTCTTATATACGTATATTCTCCCGGATTCATCGGGGAATGGGTTTTTAAATAAAGTATACATGGGAACAAATCTGTTGAAATAATTTGGCCCCGTGGAAACCCAATTAGGAGAAGCTCCACTGACACTTGAAGGTTCTACCAGAGGAGAGACGTCCATTCGCTGCCGTCACGTCCCGCCGAGCTCCGCATCAAGGCGTCGTAATCAATGCTGGCATCTCACTTTAGCATGAAAAGAGAATTAATGATTGTAAATCAAAGCGTCGCACTGTGGGGAAAACAAGTGGACGAAGGATTGAGACGGTAAGTAGTTTGCCTTTTGTGTTTTCTACCTCCTGAAAAAGCAGTTATTTTTCTAATGCTTACAAATTGTGCTGTAATCCGGCATGTCAGCTGATTGGTGGATATTTAAAGGAAGCCGGCCAGAGTTTTTGATGGATGGCTACGCGGGGGAGGCAGCCGCGCGCGACCTTTCAGTTTCACGCGGCCGGTGCAAAGTCAAGTCGAGCGAGCGGCTTCTTCGAATATAGTTATATCTTCTTATCAATCTTTATCAGAGAAATCGAATATTTTCCAACGTCCTATGAGAGAAAGTTGGAGATCCTTCTTGCAAACATGGGGCAAATCCACCTTTGACATTGTAAATAGTTCGGCATGTAAATTGCATGCAAAATATGTGTATTTATTAAGTAGCTGGTTCCGGAAAACAATCTCTAAAAGTTATCTTCTCTGCATTAGAGTTGTCAGGGATAACCTTGTAAAGAGTTGTGCAATAATATTGATATGGGAATTGAATAGCTACCTACATATTATTAGTTATTATTGATTTGTATTGTTATATTATTGTTATTACCATCATCAGTAATACAAGTAAAGAAAAGGAAGGAAAGGAAAAGACAAAAAATAATATTTAACAAATTAATAGAAAATGCCAATGCTGTCCACTCCCTCTTTCTTCATCTCCTTCTTGTGTCTCAGTATTCAGTTTTCTTGTCTTTTCTCCTTTTTCGGCCTCCAGACCTGCAGGTCCTGCCTGAAGCCGGTCCCTGATGAGCGAGTCAGTCGAGTTGTCTTCCTGCGTTATCCGCCTGCAGCCCACATCTGTTGTCCGTTGCAGAGAAAGACCCGACGTGTGGACAACGCATGCGGTCGCTCCTCGTGATCAGCAGGTGCAGCGGCCTCCATCTCTAACAGCTGCATTCAATCAATCGATACAGCTTCTTCACAGCAGACAAAGCGCAGGTGACACGAATCCCATTAACGGTGGCTCGGTTCCATCAAGTGCCCCAGTGAGTGAAACCAGAGAGCCAGTACACACACACACACACACGGACTGGATCGTTTAGTTTTAGTATTGTTTCTGGCACCTAACAACAGAGAAGGAGGACATTCTTTTAATGAGTAATTTTAGCGCTACGCTCCGAGGGGATTCTTTGTGTTGTCCACCAGTGTCTTCTTTGTGTTGTCCACCAGTGTTTTCTTTGTGTTGTCCACCAGTGTTTTCTTTGTGTTGTCCTCTAGTGTTTTCTTTGTGTTGTCCTCTAGTGTTTTCTTTGTGTTGTCCACCAGTGTTTTCTTTGTGTTGTCCACCAGTGTTTTCTTTGTGTTGTCCACCAGTGTCTTCTTTGTGTTGTCCACCAGTGTCTTCTTTGTGTTGTCCTCTAGTGTTTTCTTTGTGTTGTCCTTTAGTGTCTTCTTTGTGTTGTCCTCTAGTGTTTTCTTTGTGTTGTCCTTTAGTGTTTTCTTTGTGTTGTCCTCTAGTGTTTTCTTTGTGTTGTCCTCTAGTGTTTTCTTTGTGTTGTCCACCAGTGTCTTCTTTGTGTTGTCCTCTAGTGTTTTCTTTGTGTTGTCCTCTAGTGTTTTCTTTGTGTTGTCCTCTAGTGTTTTCTTTGTGTTGTCCACCAGTGTCTTCTTTGTGTTGTCCTCTAGTGTTTTCTTTGTGTTGTCCTCTAGTGTTTTCTTTGTTGTCCACCAGTGTCTTCTTTGTGTTGTCCACCAGTGTCTTCTTTGTGTTGTCCTCTAGTGTCTTCTTTGTGTTGTCCTTTAGTGTTTTCTTTGTGTTGTCCTCTAGTGTTTTCTTTGTGTTGTCCTCTAGTGTTTTCTTTGTGTTGTCCTCTAGTGTTGTCTTTTTTGTGTTCTCCACCAGTGTCTTCTTTGTGTTGTCCACTAGTGTTGTCTTTTTTGTGTTGTCCACTAGTGTCTTCTTTGTGTTGTCTTCTTTGTGTTGTCCACCAGTGTCTTCTTTGTGTTGTCTTCTTTGTGTTGTCCACTAGTGTTTCTTTGTGTTGTCCTCTAGTGTTTTCTTTGTGTTGTCCACTAGTGGTGTCTTCTTTGTGTTGTCCACTAGTGGTGTCTTCTTTGTGTTGTCCACTAGTGTTGTCTTCGTTGTGTTGTCCTCTAGTGTTTCTTTGTGTTGTCCACTAGTGTTTCTTTGTGTTGTCCACTAGTGGTGTCTTCTTTGTGTTGTCCACTAGTGGTGTCTTCTTTGTGTTGTCCACTAGTGTTGTCTTCTTTGTGTTATCCACTAGTGGTGTCTTCTTTGTGTTGTCCTCTAGTGGTGTCTTCTTTGTGTTGTCCACTAGTGGTGTCTTCTTTGTGTTGTCCTCTAGTGTTTCTTTGTGTTGTCCACTAGTGGTGTCTTCTTTGTGTTGTCCTCTAGTGTTTCTTTGTGTTGTCCACTAGTGGTGTCTTCTTTGTGTTGTCCACTAGTGGTGTCTTCTTTGTGTTGTCCACTAGTGGTGTCTTCTTTGTGTTGTCCACTAGTGTTGTCTTCTTTGTGTTGTCCACCAGAGAACACGGTGACGTAGTCTTGACATCTGCTGGAAAAGGGTCTGGAATGATCGCAGGCTTTCATATGGAGTATCATGTATGTGAACTTTACTATGAGAATGTGGTGCTACTCTGTTTTAATATAACAAAAATCCAATTGAGATTTATTTTTCCTTTTGGAAACTCTCCCAACAGGACATTGACTGAGCCCAACATTCTTAAAATGAAAATATTCTAAGCTTTGCTTCCACGCACACGAAAAAAAGAGATGAAATAGCTATTTCAAGTATTTTATTTTATTTGACCTTTTCTGTATTTTCCGGGAGAAACTCTCAGTGAGTGACTATTACAGGCATTCCCTTTCACTCCCCTAATTAAGGATGCCGCTCACGCCGACGTAGTCCTCTTCTCCCAGTTTGAAAAGGCCATCCGTCCATGCTGTTTTAACAGCTCTGCACTGTTTGGCTGCAGGAACAAGACGAAAGAGAACCGGGGAGGTGAGGGAGCAAACACACAGGTATGTTTTATTGATCGAGCACGAGATGGGGAGAAAGCCAGAGAACACAGGGATGAATAATGCATTACGAGGGGAGAGGAAACCGAGCTCTGCTGGCGCTGTGAGCTGAAATCAACAGGCAACGGCGGGACGAGAGTGGAGGCCGGGGTTTGTGGAGAAAAGGCTGGCTGTGTCTCAGCGACCCCATTCCCAGACTAATGGAGGGAACGTAGGCTTCTTTCGGCGTGTGCAGCCTTCTTTCGCCGTGTGCAGCCTTCTGCATGTTGATGCGCTTGATTGCAGGTTAATGGTTTTGTCGCTCTTGATACATCACATTTCTTTCCATCCGGGGAGTTCCACTCTGACCGTGGAGAGATTACGAGGTAATGGGCCCCTGAGCGAAGAACATCAAGTTATTTTGTTTCTCCTTGTGGTTATGTTCTGTCTCTGTGGCCAATGTGGGTTTCTTTGAAGTTATGTTGTGTCTCCTACTGGTAATTGTGTGTCCATTTGTAATTATGTTGTCTCTTTGTAGTTATTTTGAGTCAGGTGGTAGTTTGACTTTTCTTTGAGGTTGTTTTGTGTTTTTATGCCTCTTTGTGGTCATTTTGCATCTCTTTGAGGTTGTTTTGTGTCTCTTTTTGTTGCTTTTTGCTTCTCTTTGTGGTTGTGTTGCGTCTCTGTGAGGTTGTTTTGCGTCTCTTTGTGGTTGTGTTGCGTCTCTTTGTGGTTGTTGTGCGTCTCCTAGTAGTTGTTTTGCGTCTCTTTGAGGTTATTTTGCGTCTCTTTGTGGTTGTGTTGCGTCTCTTTGTGGTTGTTGTGCGTCTCTTTGTATTTGTTTCTCATCTCCTCATAGTTGTTTCTTGTCTCTTTGAGGTTTTTTTGTGTCTCTTTGTGGTTATTTTGGATCTCTTTGGAGTTGTTTCTGGTCTCCTCGTAGTTGTTTCTGGTCTCCTCGTAGTTGTTTCTGGTCTCCTCGTAGTTGTTTCTCGTCTCCTTGTGGTTGTTTTGCGTCTCCTTGTGGGTTTTTTGCATCTCTTTGAGGTTATTTTGCGTCTCTTTGTAGTAATTTTGAGTCTCCTTGAGGTTATTTTGCGTCTTTTGGAGGTTGTTTTGCATCTCTTTGCGATTGTTTCTTGTCTCCTCGTGGTTGTTTCTCGTCTCTTTGTGGTTGTTTCTCGTCTCTTTAAGGTTGTTTTGCATCTCCTTGTAGTTATCTTTTGCACATCTCGCCTGCGCCCAGTCGTTCTTCTCAGACACACACTTCATTCTGACTCCCACTGTCTATCTTTTTGTCTTAACACCTTTTATCTCAGCCAACATGCAACTTCACTTTTCAAACCGAATCCTTTTGTGTAATGAGATTTTCTCTCCGTGAACTGAAGGCCAGAGATTGTCATCTTCATTGATCGTTTTATTTATTGTTTCATAATGCCGGCACAGTGAAGCCTTTTGAGACTCTAACTGCATTCAAGGGCCGTGCACATGAACTTGACTTATTTCTTAATAAGAACTGCTGAAGTGAATGAAAACAAAAGTGTAAAAATAGACAGACACACACACCGATACAAGACTTAAAATCAATGTGTGAAAAGTCGGTGGTGTTTGCTGGAATGGGGGCTTCAGTTTTAACATCTGCCTTGGCATTTCAAAACTGCATCTGTTCACGGGGGATTCTGTGGGCTTGTGGTAAATGAGCAAAGATAAAAGCTTGTGGATATTACGGGTCAATGGATCCAGACCCATCGCCTGAGACATGAAAAATGCATTCCTGCATTACAGAATGCAACCAACTGGGATCGGACACTCGGATCATCTTATCCAGCCGCTGTTACATTTTATTTAGTGTAATGTTCTCACATCTATACGTGCCATTAAAGATGCTATATACAGGATTCAGAGCATTCAAATACCAGCAAACAACTATTATCTATGTCAATATTTAGTGGAGTAATGTCTACCTGAGCAGAGGAGGATACCACTTTAATAACATATTTATTTTAACATTCGTTTGTTCATCATATTTTATTGTACTTTTCATATTTCCTATATATGATGCCTTCTTTTGCACTGTTTACTGTTATGCACTAATCACCACGCCAACATTCATGTGTGTGCAAACGTACTTGGCAATAAACTGATTTGGATTTTGATTCCCAATCCTGCACATTGCCCCTTTTAAGTTGAACATAACAAATTGAGGCAGTTGTTGAAAGATAACATATTTTAATTGAGAATGACTTGGAGCGTGTCGCCTGGGGTTTGATCTCCGGCTCCTCCAGTTCAGGACTATTTGAAGAGTCACTAGAAGCTAAGTAATTGTTTTCATTAGTCACAGTTTGTGCCTCTCATGTATTGCTGTTACATTCACGTCTCATTTTATATAAGATACCCCAAAAACAACCCACAGGGGTGGTTTAACAACACCTACCACTGTCCTGAAGATATTTCCAGAAGACTTCCAGACTTTGCCTGTTGCACTGTAAAAAATACCCAAATTCAAAGATATTGACCAAGTAGCCAGAGATGCCGTACGTCCCTTTTGTACAACGCAAGCAAAACTATTGCGTAAGGAGATGCAGGATGTGAAGCTTTCAGTCTCTTCCTCCAAAAGCCGGTGATTTACCCCGATGAGTCGGTTCAGGTTGAAGGCTCTGTGTTGGCGCCTTGTTTGTACGTGTTGTGAAGCGCGTGTTGACTTATTCATGTGTCACTTCCAGCTGAGTGTTTTCACTCAAGAGCCGCCATTTTTAACACGGCTGTGTGTCACAACTCCAGCTCAGTTTGTCAATCACGAGGTATCTCTTTTCCTCCTCAATCGCTAAAATAACTCTCCTTTATGCCGTGGCGGAGATCTGTGCCTGAAATCAGACAGAACTGTCAACGGCCTCCACTCTAATCCTATTCCATGAGAGGGAGGAAGAGGAGGAGGAGGAGGTTAAATATTTACCAACCAATCACCGGAGACCAACATATCAGCCTGAATCAAACACAGGGCTCTCAAGTTTTTAAGACAGGTAAGAGTGACATACCCCCCCCCCCCCCCCTCCCTGCATGCCCACAGACCAGCCCCCCTCCCCCCATATTATTATTAGGTTTATTTTCATTGGTTGCTGGATTACATTTCACCCAGATACAACAGATACGTTTTTCTGATTGGCTATTCGTGTAGCCCATTTCTTTTTTTTTGATTGGCTGAGTGGCACCTCGCGGCAGATCCAGGGGATTCGGGGGAGACGTGCTTGATTCCTCCATGTTGAGGGCAGCGCGACCAGGTCATGTTTGTGCGCTGCGGCACATTAAATAGCCTAGAGTTTTTTTTCACCGTGAGAAATACGATGTGTGGCGGGAGGGCGTGACTTAAGACCGAAATGCGTGACAGTCACGCTCAATGCGTGACAGTTGAGAGCCCTGCAAACATAATAAAATATTTGTCACTTGCAGTCGTCACTTAAATGTCTTTTAAAAGCTTAGTCTTTGTCCAGCGGTATTAAAATAGAAAAACATTTTACCGTAAAAGTCGGGTTACAAGCCGCTTCTACCTTCGGTCAGTGTCCCCGTTAGCTCTCTGCTGTAGCTAACTAGCGCTCCTGCTAGTGCTCCGCTAGCTCCCCGACAACCACCGAAGGTAGCGGGACCAGCCCCGGCTCGACACCCGACTCGGGCAGAGGGGACGCGGGCAGTAGCAGCTGTAGCAAGCTAGCTGTAGCGAGCTAGCAGCAGCGCTAACTTGCTACAGCGGGGACACCCACCGGAGGTAGGAGCGGCTTGTAGCCCGACTTTTACGGTATGCATAAATATTAAAAGATTTTCCTTCGTAAATGACACTTTATGCTCATCTTTACGAAGAAAAAAAAACTTCCTGTTTTCACAGGGAACTCTGTGAGGTTCGTGACAAATAAATCGACATTGACTTCCCGTTTCACAAGCTCGGCCTCGGACCCGTCCACCTCCTCCAGTGCCCTGCACGTGTGTGTGCTTTTCAGTCTTCGTACTTCCTCGTTCGTGACTACGTGGAAAAACTACGACATTATTTTGTGTGTTACCTACGACTCACGGAATTAAGGTGAGACGATTCACAACGTATCCTAGAGAGACACAAATGAGTCTCAAACCCTCTCGTAGCATCTCAGACAGAGGAGGATAATAAATGTCTGCAGACATCAAAGCGGAGTGATTAAGGGTACTTTTAATCGATTTAGAACATCTGCAGGGTTCTCCGTTGTTGTTCCCGTCACCCCTCGGGTTCCAGCACTGATTGGCTGATCGTTAGTACACCGATATTCCTTTTAGGAAAAGAGCTGTTTCACGTTCTGAGGTCCAGACCCCGCACCGTTTCCATCACCTGACCTTTTCCCACCCATCTGCTTCCTGTTTCCCTAATCGGCCCCTCGCGCCCCGACAGCTTGTCTCGTCTGCATCACTTTGTTTCTGCTTCACTGACCCGTTGCCCCACACCTGGACTGATGGTTTGCCTGTTTTTTGGACGTCAGTGTGGTGGAAGTTCAATTAGAATAAAAGGAGTCTTACAAAGAATAATTTGTCTTTGTGGTTTTTAATATACTTCTGCGCAGAAGGACCGAAGTCGAACAAACAAAGTGTCAAACAAGTGCCGTTTGCCTTCCTCTCCCAGCTCTTCATAGGCCTTTTGCATACGAAGCATCAGAGATTATTTATTGATGCACATGATATCCTGCAATTAGATCATGTACGACTGGACAGGAGTTAAATAGTACACCATAGAATAGTGCTTAGCAAGTCTACACGACATTTTTCCCACAGTCAGTAAATGAGAACTTTCATATTCCTCTGCCAGTCTTTGTGTCGTGCTCTTTGTGTCATGCTCTTTGGGATTCGAGCTTGTTGTGTTTATGAGCCGTTACCCGGGTCTCTTTTGGAACAGCGCACACTTCACTGTTGGAAACATGACACCTGAGGGGAAACTATCATGTGTTTTATTTTTTCCATGACTAAAAATGTCTTGGCACCTACTGGCTGATGTGTGCAATTCATTTGGCTGACTTCAGGGGGATTTGAAACATTTCCAAATATTGAGTTGCTGTGGGACGTTCGGTCTCTCCGGTCCAGATGGTTTGAAGGCAGAAAAAAACGAAGTAAAAAATGTGTAAATGCAAAAATTGTTCCAGCACCTGCAGGACTGGAAAGCATTTTTTCCCATGTGGCAATTTAATCAAAATGTGTCTCCGGTTAATAGTCCGTGTAAACGACCGCCAGCATGGTCCAGTATATTTGTATTGTTTTTTTTTAGGTGGCCATCTTATGGTGGACAGAAGGAGGGGTGCTCGGGTCCAACAAACACACGACCAGTGTTTTGTTGATGTTTCTTCCAAAAACTAACCGAGTGGTTTCGTTGCCCAAACCTAACTTACGTTTTGGACGAAATGTCGTCCCCGAAAGATTTGTTGTTAAGAGCTGACAATTTGTGTCCCCGAACACGAAAACCAACAAATTGCAATTCCTGACTTTTTTAAAGCTGCAAGCGCAACTGTGTTGCTTCTCTTTGGAGCTACTTTATTACAAATAAAGCTGCTAAGAACCATCAATTGGAGAGTTAGACCATCATTCAGTCGGCGACGCTACAGGGCTGGATTACATTTAACGGCTCAAGGTAGGAAACAGGAGGGAGCCGCAGGGGGCTTCACAGCCTGCAGATGAATCTTAGTCATTGGGGCTCTGATTGAGGCTCGGGGGGAAGACGCCACAGGCCAGTCTGGAGGATCCTGCTCCTTGTTCATTTTAAATTCCTCTGACAGACTCTTTTTTTTTTTTATTGTAGATGGTGTAATTCTCATGTCCCATATAAATCCACCCAGTAAAAAAAAAAGCCACATGTTCAAAAGCCATGAAGTCCCAAAGCGGTTAATCTTTATTCGATATATATCTAATTAGTGCCCCGATTACTTCGATGCTACCGAATGTTTTAATGACTCCAGGGAATACATAAACAGTTTCACACGCTGGTTCCTGGTGAATTTCCTCCGCTCCCTCCTGTTTGTCATCAAGCGTTTTTGGGGATAAATACAGCAGGATTACTCATAAAACCCTTCGGCGTTTCCTGTGGAGGAATGACAAGATGACGCCGTTTAGTCGAGCCAAAACATTTAATACACACATCGCAGGAGACATGCACTTGCAGCACTTCACACGGTCCCCGACTGTAGCTCTCATTTTGAAAACACACACGAACCATAAAATAATTTAGAACAAATTACATATTAAAAAAGGTGTTACATTTCTTTTTTCCACTTCTTCTTATACATGTTCATAATACTGCTTCATAAAATGTATCACAAAAAAATTAGCTTTTTTTTTTTGACACGGAGCAAACCATAAGGAACCAACTCAGGTATTACACTGACACTGTGCTTGTTGATAGTTAGCAGAAAAAACGGTGAAGTGATGACATCCGAGAGGGAATGTCACAGAGAGGACAAGGAAAGAATAGTCTGTCAGAGGAGGAGGAGGAGGAGGAGGAAGGTGGGTCTATATCTGTTCTAGAAATAATCCAAGTGTGCTGAAGGCCAGAGAGGACGATCGCTATGCGTAGAAGGTCTCTACTTTCACCGCCTGGCAGAACATCGTCATGGAGAAGACCAGGCCCAGGATCTGCATCAGCAAGAGAAACAAAAGCAGCCATTAAAACCAACAACATCTTTCCCGTCGGTTTGGCTCAATCTCTTTGTGTCATGATGTAAAGACAAGCCCAAAAGATTTTTTATCAGACTCACCAAATATCATTAAGTTTATTTCTTGGATAATGAAAAGAACACTATAGACTGTATAAGAAGTGGACGTAGTCGCCATTACGTCATCCGTGTTTTTGCAAGCTAACAGAAGTGACCATATTTGGAACGCAGAGGAGTGACGTAGAGACAACGTATACGTCTCTGGTAAGAGACCTGTCAATCACAGTAAGCCCCGCCCTAAAGCATCCCCTGCTTTATGGTCTGTTTCACTCTAAATGGACCATAATTTACTAAATAAACATCATGCTGTATGGAAGAAGACTTGAAACTAGAGATTGAGACCATAACGGTAATCTATACACTATTCAGAGCATTAATAAAACAGCATACAACTATCTGCTATGTAAAGACAGTCAGTGTGTGTTGTTGTAATCTGAGTTTCTCTGCACTTTAGTTCAGGTAAACACTGTTAACTCTATCAGCACTGTTGGCTCTGTTTGCACCGTTAGCGCTGTTTGCATGCTGTTTGCATGCTGTTTGCATCGTTAGCGCTGTTTGCACCGTTAGCAGTGTTTGCACGCTGTTTGCACCTTTAGCGCTGTTTGCACCTTTAGCGCTGTTTGCACGGTGTTTGCACCGTTAGTGCTGTTTGCACCGTTAGCTGCGAGCCGCCGGCTCGGCTGTCATGTTGAGTTGAGGATAGGCAATCGTCCAGAAAACGCCTTTAGTTACGATAAGGCAACGATTAATGCTGAAGTGAAATGTAGCAGAGATGTCAAAACAGACATGTTAGGTTTGCCATCATAATCATAATAAGCGGCGGGTCCCACCAGACCGAGTAAGGCTGCAGCAGCTAAACCCTTTAATGTGTTGAGCTAAATAATCATTACACCTTTCATTTGTAAAAGTAAGAGTTTCTTCTTCTATAATTCTCAGTCTGTAGACATTTGAGATAAATCTGGCAGCTGCACGTACAGTCGCATTTTCAAAAGAAGTGGGCCCCGACTGAAACGAGCCCGCAGCATCACAGAAGCCTTGCGTGAAAGAGGTTTTTAAACAGCGCCGTATATTCCCCCCCCCCCCCCCCCCAACACAACTTGTATAATCGCGTCACGTCCCCGCTCGCCTGGAACAGAGATAAAGCACTTTCTATGGAGAAGCCGAGCCCTCCTGTGTGGCGTACAGTGGCAACACAAGAGGCTTATACGGGCTACTGCTGTCCAGAGAAATCCGAAATAGCGTTCAGCGCCTAATGGAAAAGACGCTGGAAGCGTTAGGTTTATTCATCACAAAGCACGGAGCCGTCTGAGGCCGCAGATATCAAACACTGGGAGTTAATGGCTGAGGAAAAAAAAGAAAAAGAAAGAAGTCACACAACTTAGAAGCTGTAATTACCTGAGTAAGTGCTGTGCATAGTGCAAAGATCCAAAGGGCCACCAGGTTCTCATTAAGCCAGTCCTTCACGCGCTCGTAGCACGGCTGTGGAGACAGAATGAGCAAACATTAGCCTACAAATGTAAACTCACCCTTTTAGATGTCGAGTAATATTTGCAGGATTTTACAGCAACTTCTCCTCTGCCGTCGCGGTGAAAGAAAAATGCTCCGCGGCATTAAAAAGATCCCCCCTTGTGACAACATCCTCGTCTCCCCGTCTCCTCCTCTGACCTATTATTCTATGGGAAAACTTTCCAAGAAGGCAAGCCGGTTCCCCCGCTGCACTTCTATCCCCGCAGCTGTACAAACAGGAGTAATGTGAATACGGGAGCAGCGCATACCCCGCAGGTATCATTTAGACATGAGAACGGGCTGAATTTTTCATGTCTGGCGTTGCTTGAATGCATTTTGAAGGCGACATGACGAAAAACCCTTCTCGCTGCGTCCCACTTTTCTTGTCTAAGAGGACATTTCAAAATCCTGTCTCGAACAATGTCCTCGAGCCATGTAGGGCCACCGAAAAGGCCGAAAGAAAAGGAGAATGTAATAATGATTGCAATCTGCCCTTCTGTGCTAACAATGTGCACAAGTCAGGAAAAAGGGGACGAATCCTCAAAGCAAAGAAAGAGGCTTTCTAGGAACGGGTGACGGGTGACAATACAAGTGATGGCAGCGGCATTTTCCAGGTGGCTAAAGGATATTTCTTTAATAACAGTGTGCCAAACTGTGAGTTTGATGATGTCACATTGTAAAGGTAAAGTGAAACAGTTCATTAGTAATATCTGCAGACATGGTCTGCTCTGTGTACGAGGCTCGACTTAGAGCTCAGAAAACCTCAGTAGGTGTTTTTAATTGGGCTTAAATAATTTCGTGACACCGGCTGTTACAAAAGGTCAAGAGTGAGCTCCCGTGCTGAAAAACAAGGCTCTTAACATCCCTAATGGGTGTTTTATAATAGTGAGCTTTGCTTGAGTTCAGAAAACCTCTTGGTACGAGTCAGATGGAGATCAAGGTTCACATTTTCCACACAAATCATGTGGCTATCTTTTCACGTTTCAACCCTGTTGGTCTTAAATCCCCTCTTTATGTTTACCTAGATCATGTTTCCATGTTGAGTTATCTGAACATGAAAAGGGGAATTTTTGTACGTTTGTTCAGAGGAAACGTATTTCGTTGTGGATCACAGCTGTGAGACTTTCACCCAGGAGACCTATGTATGTGTCCCATGTGAAACCAACAGTCAATGCGTAGCAAACTTATTTTGAAGACTCGTTTTACTCAACCTAACCAAGTTCTTTTTCCTATTTGTTTTCATTTAAAATGTTGTTCAGAACGGCGACTCCAGGATTATTACCTTCACCAGGAGTAAAATGCAATAAATGAGTCTGTGAGTCCATGGCTCTCATTCAGCTGCAGCAAACCGCACAACATCATGTTGACTCACACGTTCTCTAAACCATTGACTGCCGGCTGACTCCTCTCTCACTACTCTTAATTTCCACTCTGTTTTTCGACAAGATTGTATGAAACGTCTTTTCAGTGCCCATTGGTGTCTAGATGGGCGCCAACTGTGTCCCACGAAATACAGCAGTGGTCGTTGCAGACACGCCTCTACTGAGTGCACCTGTCTAGTTGAGAATGTGGTTTAGTTGTATGGGAATGTAATTGTCGTGGGAGACAAGTTTCCAGTCTGCTGAAGCTCCACATTATCTTCAGTTAAAGTGGAGAATGTATTTTTTGCACAGAATGAGGAATGGATTTTGTCCCTCTTGACTTACATTAGAAGTGCATTAGGAAAGTCACACCCTCGGCCTCAGCTGCTTTCCTTCGACATGTTTCCAGCCGCCTCCCTCTTCCTCCAGGCCCGTGCATCTATTTCCCTCCATTCATCATGCAGCCTCCTCACCTGTTCCTCATTCCCCAAATAGTCCGCACACAGCATTTATAAGCCGATCTCTTAACCTGCGCATCCGGAACCTCTACCGCCAGTGAATCCTTAAACGTTTCCTGTGTACAGTCACTGTATTACTAAATCAATTGATCTTGATCCCAGTGTTAAGTGTGTATGGATTTGAATGCATTTTTTTTTAAACATATATATATATATTTAAAGGGGTCGTGTTCAAGATTCAAACAGGGTGTTAAGTTGCTCTTTAAAAGGATCCAACTTTGACTTTTGGCTGGAAACAAGCAGCAGTCTTTTCTGGTAAAAGTCAATACATGTTATTTGAAATGGCATTTTATTGAATTCCACTCTCGATGTTACGTATGCGGAGGAAACCTTGACATGTTTGCATGCTTTTAAAGTGTGAATGTGTGCTTGTGGTTTGTTCTCAGTGTGTCCTTGTGTGTGTCGGCGCTATCAATGAGAGCGTGAGGAGAAAATATCTTTTACACAGCTCTTGAGTTCACCATCACTCGGCTGCCGATGACAAGAACTTCAAGGCATATAAAGCCGACACCGAGGATCAGCCTCTATTCAAACTCTCTGAAAAAGTTATATAAGGTCTTCATGAGGTTTTTTTTAATCTGTTAAAAGAAACACTCTTATATTTGCCTTGAGACATTTCAACAATACAGAAATGTGCATATCCTTCATATCTTTGAATGGCCTCCCTGAGCGCAATAAAGAAAATCTTTGTCGTATGATATGATTTCAAACTGAGAAGAAAGGATTAAAGCTTCTGTTCCTAATCTACTATATACACCACAGAAATATGAATACCATTGCAATATACAATATACCTTTTAAAAAGAGAGGTCAGTAGATAGTATTGTCAGTGTGAACTGCACTAATTGAATCCTTCATCTGAACAATCAAAATACAAAAGTACTTGGATTAATATGTCTTTCACACTTAAAGGGATGCTGGAGTGCAGAGATTTACGTGAAGGCCAATAACCTGAAGGATGTGAATATGAATTAGCATTTGAAAGATCTTTCAATGGTTTGTGCAAACCTGGTTTCAAGTAGTAGAAAAATAATGTAAAAGGTTACGTCGTTCATTTCTAAAATTGAAAATGGCTGCGGCTTGGCCTTTCCAATGCTGAGTGGACAAATTGAACTGCACACAATTGGGGTAAAGGGGTTTCATTCAGAGACGTGACAACACCTGTTGCCACGATGGCATAATGTTTCAAATCTGCCCTTTGCAAGTGAAAACTAAGGTTTACTTAATTTACTAAACTGAAGAATTAAATAAATATACAAAGCTCTCCTCCTTCATGTTTTATTCAATAAGTTCAACTGTATGATGAAAAGAAATCTCACCACAAGTTTTGTTTAGTAGCTGCTCTGGAGCTTCAATCAGCAGGGTTTGCCTTGATGTTGGGCCATAGACTGTATATAAAGATGGCCGAAAGGACAACCCCCAAAAAGTTTCCAATCAAACATATCGATGGCCCCATGGTGGCTGTCGGCACTGCAGGTCATAAACCTTGACCCCTCCATATTGGGGGATGGGACATGGGTCAAACCAGGCAGAAACCTCCAGATCTAGAAAGGGAAGGCAATGCTGAAGTGTCTTTTTTTTTGTGATTTTTTTTTAATTGATTTTCTAGATAATGCTAAAGTGTCTTAAAGCTGCATTCTCTCTCCTGACCACCAGGGGGAGACTCCTCTGGTTGTATAGAAGTCTATGCTTCATGTGTTAAAGCTGTATTCTTTCTCCTGACCACCAGGGGGCGACTCCTTTGGTTGTATAGAAGTCTATGCTGCATGTGTTAAAGCTGCATTCTCTCTCCTGACCACCAGGGGGTGACTCCTCTGGTTGTATAGAAGTCTATATAAATGACACTACTTCTCTCTTGATTTATTCCCTCAGTAAACATTGTAAACATGAGTTTATGTCTCAATCTCTAGTTAAATTCCATGACAACTGTACACGTCCGTCTGCTGATGAAGATCATGTGATGTGGTAGAAAGCCCCACAACGCCTAGTACATGGACATGGTCGTGAGACTGCTCAAATTGATGTTGGACAACTTCTATTTGAAATCTGGTTTTGAAGACGGAAATTAAATCATCCCACAAGGTGTGACATTTCTAAAAGAGAAGTGTGACACACTTAATCCAGCGCTTTACAAACTGTGACTGTTTCTGCAGGCGCCAAACCGGCACGCTCGATGGGATTTTTTTTAAATGGGTCCATTTACCATTTTGTTGTATCGACTCAGTGATAACTGAAGCTCTGCTGAAATCCTTGTCTTTACTGTTCATCACCTTCACTCATTATGGTGGACAGAGACTGCTGGAGCACGGCTGGATGAAAGAAGTGGTCTCAGTGTGTTAATGAAGACTTCAAAAATCATTTTAGACTTTAATTTCTCCGTCAAGTCTTTTTTTTTACTACTTTTTTTAAACTCTCATGCTGATCGTCTAAATAATAGTAAAACAGCTTTTGCAGTTGGCAGAGCTGAACAACAGCTGTTGTGTAGGCCTGCTGTTTTTGTGTTTTTCATTTTGGCTTAAATGTGGATTTAGATTTCAACAAATAAGTTTCTTGCTAAAGATTTCCAATTAGTGTTGATGGTAAATTTGGTAAATTTGAAGCGATACATTCCTCAGTGTGTGCTTTGTTGACAGATAGAGTTGAGTTCTCCTGCTCGTGGAGCCGTACATTACCTAGATGTAACAGGATGGATCGTGCGGGAGCTTTGGTCATCCCGAGGATCCCGACCAAGACCCTTTGAAGCAAATATGCTAATTATATATACATTTACAGATAAACCAGCTTCCCAGTATCTAGAGTTATTTTCCTTCCTCCATTCATGTGAATGAGAACCAAACTGAGGCTAGATTTACTCCTTTATATCTTTGAATAGCAGGCAAGTTTTAGATCACATGGCTAAAACGTCAACACACTATGAACTGACTGAAGATCCCAAATATGATAAGCTAATCTGAATTTGCATCTAAGATTTTATGTTTTTAAGACAGGAGGCCTAGTGGGACCTTACACTGCAAATGGGAGAGGACCTACAATCGAACCCTGAGGGATCCCAAAGGGAACAGTGGACTACGGGCCTTAACACACCGGGGACGTGAAGGGTGAATAAAACAAAAATATGAAACAATTGATTGCCAGTATTTGATGTCTAGGGCTTTCATTGCGAAAGGTGAGAACGAAAAGTGTAGGTTTGGTTAGCGCTGCCTCTGACGTGGTTGAAAGGAATACAGAAGTTTGCCATCTTGGTTCGGACCAGAGAGCCTCTGTATCGTTGTTTCATATTTCAAAATGTGCAACTCAACGGGTATTTTCACAGTGTAATATTCGCGTTCTGTGTGAAATTATTCATGATAAAAACAGTTATATAATGTGTGTGCAAGGCTTTGAGGGTGAGAATGAATTTCCAAAAGGGACTGAGAACCTTTGGTTATATCTGATAAAAAAAATGCAAAAAACAGTCAAAGGCTGCGTCAGGACACCGACCACATGTTCCTGCATAAGAATAGTGAGGTCTGCTGTGTCAAAGGATTATATAGAAGCTGGAGAAAGGTCACGATGTGATGCATCATTAGTCAAGATGGCCAATTCTGTCCAATGGAGCAAGGTCTCTGAAACCAGACAAAAAATATTCAAAGATGGTGTCCTGAAGCAGGAAAGACAGCAGCAGTTCAGTAAAAACATGATGTATCTCAGACCTTTGGGAAGAAAGAGCTCCTGAATATCAGTCTGTGGTTGTTCAGGACTGGGAAAAAAGATTTCTAGCTCAAGCTTCATTTAACGACAGAACAACCGCTGGGACTAATTGCGTTAATGACGAGTTTATGGGAAGAGTGTTGAGAGAACAGGTGGTTGGTTTTATGTGAGAGACAGTTTGCTTAAGTTCAGACATTATACTTTAGTATAATCCATGCAGCAGCGTTTGCTAGGTCACAATAGGCGGAGTAATTCACGTTCTGAATGAATGTGTCATTAATACCAGCTGTTCCTAGTACCTCAACGCACTCAATTACCCCCCGTGCAACGTCCAATCTTACTAAATGACGTTGCATACGTGCAGATTAATCTAATAGCCCACTTTCCTACTGTAGTGACACAAGTTGCATATTCGTTATGACAAAAAACAATGTTGCTTGTATTTTTTCCCCCTTTTGACTGATGCAATTCTCTGTACATCCTGTTTTTTCAGCAGCATTTACAGTTTAGCTCATACAAATGTAACCCCATCCGTGGCAGTTTTTCTATTAATGAATTTAAACTCAAGTGCCAACTCCCCCCCCATCCACCCATCCGATCTGGTTTGGATGCAGCAAAGTGAAGTCAATTATCGGTTTAAACCTGGTCAGGATACAAAGTCTGTGAAGAGACTTGAAGAGGTGCAGACCCCTAAACCCACCGTTGTTTGTTTTGTCGTTGTAAATCTTTTTCTGACAGACGACACGTCCGTCATCTTGTGGAGTGGTTGCTTTCTGCAGCTGCAACTTTTTTCACTATCGGGAAAGTAAACAACAACTCTGTGCACGTTGCAGCTGATAATAATTCCAAAACACTGATTATGCATCAGACTAAACATTCGTAGCGCCAGCAGTCGAGTCCGTCTGGACAGAAGCGATTAATTCAATATCTGTCATGGAGAATAGAAATCTCTCACTGCGTCCTGCTGTTTGCTTTCTGCACAGCGAAGGTTGGCTTTCATTAATTGGACAACTTGTTTTCTAACAGATAACTAGTTATTTGAATTTCAAAATTCCTCCCTTGTGCGGAAACATATTAATTATGTTGCCGGAATGATTTGGGATTTAATGAGGAATTAACTTTGACATTATAAATTAGCATTTAAATTAAATGGGACCAACACTGAGACGACCTCAATTACCTGAGATGAATATGGACCAACACTCCCACGTACGGGTCAGGTAGGCCCTCACACGTACAGATAATCAACTTAAATAAAGTACAACATTCAAAATTGGCCTCTTCAATTACAGTGCACGCCCTCCAAGAACCAGATTCACTCTTGTTGGAACAAGCGGAGGCTTGGCGCTTGGCCTCGCTGTAATTGCCTTCTTTTTTGGCGCTGTTTCCTCCATATTTGTAGCTTCCTCTTGAATGCTTACAAACTGGAAACTGGTCGCTATATTTTATATAGAGGCTGACGCCCGGGAGAGGATCTTCCCCCACACACTTCTAGTGGCTCATAAGAGATGATTGATTTGATTTTTGTTTGGTGGGGAAAATCCTACTCAATCGGCCTTTAACGTTATTTTAAATCAAACTGAATAATCGTAATTGTCGCCATCTTGGATTTATAAAACCAGTAAAGGGAAGTGACCATATTTGGTATTCACTTTGTAGCCCCGCCCTAAAGCGTCCCCTGCTTTATGGTCTGTTTGACTCTAAATGACCATAATTTACTAAATGAACATCATGCTGTATTGAAGACGACTTGAAACTAGAGATTGAGACATAAACTCATGTTTACAATGTTTACTGAGGGAATAAATCAAGAGAGAAGTAGAGTCATTTATATAGACTTCTATACAACCAGAGGAGTCGCCCCCTGGTGGTCAGTAGCGAGAATTCAGCTTTAACACATGAAGCATATACTTCTATACAACCAGAGGAGTCGCCCCCTGATGGTCAGTAGCGAGAATGCAGCTTTAACACATGAAGCATATACTTCTATACAACCAGAGGAGTCGCCCCCTGGTGGTCAGTAGCGAGAATGCAGTTTTAAGACACTTCAGCATTGGCTTCACTTTTCAGAAACGGAAGTTGCAGCCTGCGTTAAATGGATGATCAAACTCTTGACAAACTTTAAATATTGACTTTCTCTCTTTCAGCCAGGTGCACACCACTTGTGCCAAGTTACGGGATCACTGGGAGAGAGGCTAAGGCAAACATTGAATATATAATCCTCCAACACTGAAGAGGATTAAACAAGTTCATTACTAGTAGCACCTAGTTTACTAATGCCAGGACTTACCGCCGTCCACCACGTCCCCGGGTTGTCCAGGCCACAGTTGTCGCTGTACTCCAGGCAGCAGGAGTCCGGCACACGGGAGGTGTTGTAAACCTCAAACCAGTCTGTGTGGTTGGTGACGCCACAGCATCGAAACTGCATCGAGAGATAAGAGAATAAGTTAAGAGATTCTGGCCTTTTTATTGTCGCGGCAATAAAAATTCTAATGCGCGATATCAAATAAACATCCTCTAAAATTATTAACCTGCCAAGAACAAGATTTACTGGGCAAAATGATTCACATTCACATAGAAAACCCTTGATCTGCCTGATATTGAGCCCCTTTATTGTACAATCCACATCTCATTTGTCTCAAAGCCCCGCAATCATTTTCCAGCTCGCCGGCTCCTTTTTATCTACATCTCCACCCACCCCCTTTGTGATTGGTATGGATTTTTGATAAGGGATCATGGCTTCCACCACAATTCAATTCATCAGTGTAGTTCGTGAAAAAGATAAAGCGCCCCTGATGTTTTGTTCATTCGGTGGACTTTATTTCCACACGGGAATAATGCCGCTCCGTGCACAGAATCGGGGATTGTGTGTTAATTTGGAACTCGCTAAACAATGGATCAAGTTTTGCAATTCATCATGAAGCACGGCGGAATTCGAAAAAGCATCTGAAGCATAAAGTTTGAGAACAAATCAAAAGGCTGAAAACTGCACAGTTAGTCGGAATATTCTAACATTTTCACCTTGAAAAAGTTTACACCCGCCCTTTTCTGATTTACCACTTCTGTTCTTGTATGTAGATTATCTTCTATTCCAAGAGCAGATGTTAATAATATTCAGGGTGAACTTTGCTCCGGGGACATCTGCTGTATTATCTATTCAGTGACTCAGCATGTATGAGGGAGGCTCGGGAGGTTCGGGAGGAGGACCAGTGACAGAATGAGAGCGGCTTTTTAATGGACTTCATCTCAGCCAGGCTTTATGGAACCGCACACACAGTACAGGCCCTGATTTGACAAGGCAAAAGTGCACAATCACGCTTTTGCACACATGCATTCTCCAAAACGATGGCTCATTCGGGCAGCTTCTCCTCATGCTTTCATCCAGGAGAAGGAAAAAAACTGAACAAAACCTCTGCACATTACCACCCACACATTGCATACATTTGCATATGTTATTTGCATAGTGCTACATTTCTCTGTCATCAATTATGCCTTTTGCACGAGGGCACACCCTTGCACAGTTTGCCTCAGCAGACAGCAGACACACATGCACACATGCACACATGCACCGGAGCCAAGCACTCAAAGCGTTTACTGCGCTAATGAAACAGAACTGCGAGCCACAACACTGGATCTGTGATGTGGAAACGGTCCAGAGCGCCCTGAAGTCTCACATCTATCATGTGACGTCTCCCCGGAGGCGCTCACCCGCAGCAGCATCCGTCCTCTGCAATCCTAAATTCCATATCTCTGTTTCTCGCGTTATACGTTGTGAATTCTTTGCAGGGGAATTTAATAAGATATAAATAAATAATACAAAGAAAAAAGAAAAAGGCCACATCAAAGGGGGAGCTGGAAACAAAGATTATACCTCGCAGAGTCTGTGATGTTTTCATTATTCTATCTGACAGCGTTTTACCACTGCGTTTAAACTGTAAAGCTTCAAGCGTTTGTCGCACTCGGTTGAGACATTTTCACAAAAATTATGCTTTTTTTTAGATCGCTAGTATTTTTATTACCTTTTTTTTTCATTCCCAGCCGGCTTGTAAATGTCCAGATCCCAATAACGTCAGGAAGGATCGCACAGTTTTATTCAAATTTTACACAAAATGAAGAAATATAAAATCCAATGGGCCTTCAACAGTCGACTACTCCCTTTTAGTAGAATGCGACCGCAGTGGTACTAATGGTGAAACATTGCCAGTCGCAAAAGTAAGCAGTGCCACAATGAATAATGCAGTCACAACGGCGTGTACCATAGCGTGTTACAAGGTATATTTGCCGTGACTTGACTTGCTACATGGCATTGAAGTTAAAGCCAAAATAAAAATCTCCAGCGCTCACACATCTTACATCAGTTTGTACGATCATCCAGGCGTTAGTCAGGCCCACGTTGCCCTCTGTGCCGAAGAGCTGGAGGCCTTTCTTCAGATCCCTCTGGGCGTAGTGGTCGATCTGAGGAGACGGGAAAGAAACAGTGTCCATCAAGAGCAAATCTCATTTCTATGTGTTCTCATGTGAGTGAAAAGTGATCAAATCAACATCAAACGTCTGAAGCGGCTTATTTGAACAATCTGCGGGGAGTGAACCAACAAATTATGGTTTTTAGTATCGGTTTTATCGTTATGTGACAGCAGACACGTTTACATGGTGGACCACCATTTGTTAGACCTCTGGTCCACACGGTAAATATGTCTGGAATTGAATACAAATAAATAAAATAGATCTTTTTTTCCCCATCAGGGCAGGAAATGTGTCTTTGTACCGCCAATAAAGAGCGTAAAAACAGAAAAAAACAACTCAATAAAAAACCCACATTGCAAATACAGCGCGGCGCTATGTGTGCAAAGGTTAACAATTTATTGAAATCTCCCTGCATGGGAAATATTTTAGCACTGTTTCTTCTTGATATTGATTTCACAAGGTACAAAGGATCCTTTATGTATCTTTCTGTTTGTGTGCTGTATTGTCCGAGAGGCATTGTATCAAATTCAGACTGGAGGGACGTTAACTGTCATTAAAGAAAATGTTGGACGTGAGACTGTTTCTGCAGAATTGTTTTAGATTGTAACGTTTTTATATTTTGTTGTTGTCCTTTAGCCCCTCGTTTACTTAAAATTTTTCTCTCTTCAGTTTTTGATTCTCCATTCACTGCCGAGGCATGACAGAAAAACACAGCTTTCCGTACATAATTCAGGGTGACCCCGAGGTGATAACAAATGTTTTAAATTTTTGCGTAAAAAGCATTCCTGTAAACGGACTTCGGCTTCGACTGAACCAGCGTCGCTGCAGGACGGCGGGTAACTGAGCCGCTGGTTAATAAACAAGCTACATGCAGGAGGATTAAAACTGCAGCTTTGGTTCGGCAGTGTGGACCTAAACAAACAAGATAAAACATTTAACAAAGAGCTGCTTTTTTCCCCCCATCATAGAAAACAAGCCGTAGGTGTAAACACAGTCACGGAGATAAACATGCTTCAATGCACCGGAGCTTTTTGCAGTTAACCGAATCTAAAACACATACGTTCATTTGTAATCAACAATCTGAAAGTGTGGGCGGTTCATACGAAGAGCAAACACAAACTCCAGACACACAGAAGCTGCTTAGCCTCGTTTAAACATTTAGACGGTCAATCCCATCAGACATCCATTGATCTCCGCTGACCTTGCTCTCTCCTACACAGCAGCCTTTTACCCTGCGAGGGGTTGCAAACACCAAAACACCTCATCGAGAATCTGCCGTCAAACACTTAGAACAGCAGACATGGCCTTCATTCTGCCAAACAACAAGTAAAATGTTGAACATTTACAGGAAACCCTGATGGCATATTAAGGGATGAACAGAGGGAGTTGAAAAATGTGTCAAAGCCTACCAACAAAATATTGCTCTATGTGATCTGTAAAACACTCATTGTATGTAGACGCTGCAGTGACCACGTTAGCATGAAAGCTAATATTCCACTATTATTTTTTCGGCACACGACCTCTTTCCTGTTTACGACCAGCTCTGTGCGTTGTAAACAAACCAACTAGGCAACCGTTTGAAAAGCTGAAGAAGAGATGAGAAAAGCCCCCATGTCGGATCAAAAGGAGAAACACGGCTACTTTGTAAATACTTTTATTTAAACATTATGAAGGACGTGGATTATCAACAGGTTTTTTGAGATGAACGACGACCTTTTAGTGGAGGTGGTAGAAGGAATGAAAGATGGAGGCTGTGTTCACGCGGTCCAACACACTCACCACTGTAGGAAAACATATTTTGACGCAAAGAAGCAAAATGGAACAAGTGGCTGCTGCCGGTCCACTTTTCCATAGTTTACTTGATAAACGACGCATTGACTCGTCAAACAAACCGAGGCGGCAACTTCCGGTTCTGCTTAATGTGAAGCCAATGCGGAAGCTTGCATTCTCTCTACTGACCACCAGGGAGCGACTCCTCTGGTTGTACAGAAGTCTATGCTTTATGTGTTAAAGCTGCATTCTCTCTACTGACCACCAGGGAGCGACTTCTCTGGTTGTATAGAAGTCTATGCTTTATGTTGTAAAGCTGCATTCTCTCTACTGACCACCAGGGGGCGACTCCTCTGGTTGTATATAAGTCTATTTAAAAGACTCTACTTGATTTATTCTCTCAGTTAAAATTGTAAACATGAGTTTGTCTCAATCTCTAGTTTCAAGTCTTCTTCAATACAGCATGATGTTCATTTAGTAAATTATGGTAATTTAGAGTCAAACAGACCATAAAGCAGGGGACGCTTTAGGGCGGGGCTACAAGGTGATTGACAGCATCAGGTCGTTTTACGTTAATCAAAATATATGCACGCTTCAATAAAAATAGGTGAAGAGATAAATATTTGAAAGCAATATGACTTGAGAGCCCCACTGCATTATATTTCCTTTTTTCCTTAACATCCATAAATTGGAGCATTAAAATGCTGTGATGGAGGAGATTACACGGAAGATAACGGAATCAGAGCAACGTCGAGAAATGTGATATCTGACAGGTGATTTCTCCAAGTTAAACAGTTCAGTCTGGGTAGATTTAATCATCTAGTTCTGTATTATATATTAAAGGTGAGTACGATGCCTGCAGGTGCGTGTCGTCGTGTGAAGCCGTTTTATTAAACTAGTGGCTGTGGGGTAAAGTGTGCCAAATGCCCGAGGGAAAGATAAATTCAGCTTACATCCCATTCATTTTCACTTTAATAATACGGAGATATCAGAACGCTCAACGTAAAACCAGTGGTACTGCACAGAAGTAAACTTTTTGAATGACTTTTCTTGCGTATTTGTGCCACTTTCACAACATTTCAAGGGAAATCTTGTGCTTTTTACTCCACTATACCTTTATTTGACGGCTTCAGTTACTTCGCAGATTCAGATTATTAATACAGATATAGAATTAATTAATAAATGGTGTATTATTATATGTCAAGCTACCAGTAGTAGTGGCCTATATGAAGTAAGTCAAATGAGCTCCACTTTTACCATCTGTGAGATCAAAGTGATAAAATAATGAATTGCATAAATAATTTATAATCTAATGATATAATATGTATATATAATATATATAATGCAAACGATATGAGTACTTATGCCATGACTGTGTAAAACAGAACGCTCATAACAAACTGAAACAGACGTTGTTGAGAAAAGACGTTTTGAGGACAATGAGACGAAGATGTGAAGATGTGATAGCAATCTGTCCGTTTCCCTTTGAGTTGTTTGTCTTCCCGAGTTTTAACAGCCGAACATGTTTAATGCAACAAACCTCGTTGACAGTTTTTATATTTTCACAACAAACAACAAACGCTGTGAGATTTTTATTTGCTCAATAAAACTGCCAGGCACACTTCTGTGTGGGTGTGGTGACTGTATCTCAATTCCCTGAATGACATCATGAGATCCTTGCAGGGATTTGTCTTTACAAAACAAAAAACAACCCCAAAAGAAAAAGAATCTTCTCTGTGAAAGTGAGCAAAGAACAGAGAAGCAGTCTGACAGCTTGAGATGGACACTGAAAAACAAAAGTTCCCTGCTGTGTCAGCCTACTTTTCAATTTGACACAATACCATTTGGAAAACAAAAAGACATTGTGAACTTTCGAACACTTGTTATTTCCTTGGTCTGTAGCTGTCGCCATGGGAAACCACACATCAAAGATGTGAAGAAAGTACTTTCGTCACATCTTTTATTTTGGTTGGTCAATGTCCCTTTAAGCTGCTGTTTCAAGGGGATTGGATGCTTTCTGCATTTATTCTCATGGGTTAAGCAAACGGAAAAGAAACCTATCGAGCAAAAGTCAAACTTTTTAAATGATTTATTATTTGACCCCAACAGACTGTAATTTACCCTGTCCTGAAACAGAAGTATAGATACCTCAAATATAAAGTACACCTATCCTACGGGCTCATTGGTCCGTTAACGGTGCTTAGACCGTGTCAGACAAACAGCTAATCGTTTTGATACTAAGGTCGACTAGATGAGACACTGTCTTGGCACAAAATAGGTAATTTTTCAATTTTTGAACCAAAAAACACGTTTTCTTTGACTGAATATGCTTCCTAGCAATTAACCAACAACAATAACACTTAGGTTTAGGAAAAACATCACGGTTGGGCTTTAAAAAAGTGCAAAAATTCAAAATAAAATGTCACAAAAGTAACAATAACTCAAAACCACTTTGGGACAGGAACACTGGTCTCCTGGTTGAAAGTCCTGTGTTTGTTTTACCCATTCATATGCTTTCCTGGATTGTGTTTATTGTTGCAGACTTCGATGCGTTAGGTCTTAATCTTTCTAAAAAAAGTGCACTATTAGTCTGTGGGTTGTTGTTAAGGCACTGATCAACAGAGGTGTCAAAAGTATTCACATTCATTACTCAAGTAGAAGCATTGTCACGGTTCAGCGCCACACTTTTCTCTATTACTTATTTTCATCCTGTCTGCCTGTCTGTTTACTAACTGTCCTGTCATTTCAGATCCTGCTTCACGCCCCCTTCATCAGTCAATCCCTCATCGTCAGCCCTCATTCCTTGCACATGGCCCATCCCTGTCTCACCTGTAGCACATTCCCTCATTAGTCTTCACTACTTAGGTCCCCTCACTTGCCCCCTGCCAGATTCTCTTGTGTTTTTGAACCTAGCTCTCCAACGTTCCCTGTGTGTTACCTGTTGTGTAAAGGAATTATATTCTTTACCTTTGTCTTCCTGAGTCGTGATTTTGGGTCCTTGGGTTATCGGGCAGTTACAAGTATAGATACAAGGGTTTACAAATACTTCTATAAAAGTTGAAGTACCAACTCAAGCTTTTTACTTAAGTAAAAGTACTGGTTTAAAAACTACTTAAAAGTATAAAAGTAATGTAAGGGGAATGCTTTTTTTTCCATTAAGGACAAACTCTTAAGCCGCGTCTCAGGGGCCTATATTGCACTACCCCACCTCCCCCAAAACAATCATTTTTATAAAGGCCATAATGACTATAATGTTTTAAAATGTTATGTTGAAAAATGTGGGATGCACTAGGCTACCCGTTTCAGCTGCATATATGCCCATTTAAAATGATCACATTTTATTACAATGCAAATACATTAAAGTACCATATGTGTACATGTGTACATGAGCATTAACATGCGTTTCATGGAGCGGAAGACATGATAACTAGTTGCCTATAAGTATTGTAATAGTGCAAAATAGGTTGCGGCAACTCCGACACAAACACTTAAAGCTGTAGTTCTCAAACTTTTTCTGTAAATAACATAATTGTGACACATCTGTGCTTTTATAAATAACAGAATAAAGACAATTACAATCACTTTCAAGTAAATCAGATTGCCCCATCAGACAATGTTTTGTGTAAGTTCTATCTGTGCAAAAAATTACTCACATTTAGTTACTACTAAATAGCTCATTGTGGAAAACAATAAGCTTTTAATTTCTTTTGCCAAACAGAATGAGTGCAGATGTAAGTTGTATTAGTGGCTGCAGTGAGCCGCTTTCCTCGACACATGTCATAAACGGGGTTGTAGATTTGATATGGCCTCTCTCAATTCATGCTCAATATTGAGCTTAGATCTGTTTTTTTATTTTGAGAAACTCAACAGCAAGAAAAGACTAGCTCACGAAGCTGCGTCAAATCGCGCATGCGCAAGCGTAACCTGTTACCCAAAAGTACAGGCATTTGTCCATGTATTTATTAATGACTTAGTTTTATATCCGTGTACTTTGTACTTTTGTAATATGTGAAGCCAGCAGCTCATTGTTGGTAGAAGACACGAGCACTTTGTCTCGTTTCACCTGGAGCAGGAGAGCTGCTCCGGGTTCAGAGAGCTGCTCCGGTGCGAGGAGAACTCCGCTGCTCCTCACATGAGAGCTGCTGTTGCATCTTCACCCTGGGAGCGTTTAAAACGCAGATATAGCGGTCTACTTTTCACGCGACATATTTTTCTACGCTCTCTGTCCGCTGGTGCGTGTGCTCAGCGCTCACCTGTGTGTGCGCGTGCACGTATCTGTGGGCAACGGGGCGGAGAGGTTTTTTGTGTGTGTGTTTTTGAACGATGACAAGCCGGAGTGAAAACAAACCAAAATGAAATAGTAACGAGGCTATTTTTAAAATGTAGGGAGTAGAAAGTACAGATATTTGCGTGAAAATGTAAGGAGTAGAAGTAAAAAGTCGTCTGAAATATAAATACTCCAGTAAAGTATAGATACCCAACATTTCTACTTAAGTAAGGTAACGAAGTATTTGTACTTCGTTACTTGACACCTCTGCCGATCAATACTTAATAACTCTCGAGGACTCCTTTTGGATGCACCTTGTTCATACTCATGCTGGATGTTCATAGTTATAGTACATCATTTGTTAAAATGTGGGTTTCAGTCCAGAAACGATGCCAACTGAAAGTCGATTAGAATCCTTTGTCAGGGTGAACAAATGAAACGCTTCCATGTGAATATTCAACGCTTGGAGCTCTTAGTGAAAGACTACTTGTGGACCTCAGGAGGGAAGGTGAATGGGTAAAACAAACACGGGAGCCCAACCGTGATGTTTTTCCAAAACCTAAGTGTTACTGTTGTTGGTAAATTGTTGACATGGTTCCACCGCCACATAATGCGCCATTAAGAGGTCGTGTATTTCTACGATATCGTGTTTTACAGCAGGACCCTTGACTATGACGCTCCACTGTAAACTAACTACCATGCGGTCACATGAGCGCGAGTACAAACACGAGGCTAGTCGGCGTGATTATCAGCCTCATTTAGTAACTTGTAAGCAACCACCTTTTAACACTTGTAAAAGCTTCAGAATTCACGATATTTACTGACGTATTTGACAGAAACTATAGAAACCTCCTCAGCTTGAGTAAACCAGTGACCTCATTTCAAGCATTTAAACATAAAGAGGGAACCGGAAGTGCAAATTCCCCGGTTTTAGGACTTATTTGTTCGGTACTCTATTCAATGAAAGTGCAGGTTTGCAGCACTCAATACACTTATTGCACAGCCACTGAGGTGCGGATCCCCCTCGTCCAATCACAGAAGAGAAGATGTCGCCTGAGAGTCTGTAAACACACAAGATGAAAGAGAATTCTGAATAACCAGGCAGATGACACAGATTGTAATTTCTTGCAACAGTAGAGAACTGTTGATGTGATTTCTGCACAGACCGGTATGAGCCGCCGCATGACATCATCGCTCTGTCACGACGTAAGGATCTAGCACGGGGAGCTCTCAGCTCCCATTTTGAGTGGACTTGGAAAAAGATCCTCTGTAGTTGTTCAAATACAAAAAGAAAAAGGGAGGAGGGAATACTTTAATCTCAATCTAAGTAGGTCATTAGTAAAGAGTGACTCCTGCAAAACAGCGACAAGCCAGACGGAGCCTCAACCGCTGTACTCTGAGCTCAGTATTGATGTTGTCCTTTAGGACTTCAGTCGCCCTTTAACTACAGCAGGCGAGTCAAAGACGGGCCATCAATTATTCACATGGCGGGGATACAGGGAGAGATAAGAGATGAACACGCAGAGGAGAGGGGAGGCGTGTGGATTTAAAAAGCAGAGGTGAGGTGGGGATGAGTGGGCGCAGGAAAAGCGACGACAGGGGAAACGAGGGAAGAATGTTTCGATTTTTAATTATTCCTAAAAACCTGTGGCGAGGCATCCTTTGTCACGTCTCTGGGCGCACAGGATGGTGGTAGTTTTAGTTAGGCAGGCAGACAGGCTTTTAATTAAGCATTATTTATTTACTTATCTTTCTAATTATTGTTAGTAAGTTTTTTTTTTTTTCAGTCTGGCTTTTAATTAAAATGTATTTGTTTCTTCATATTTATTGTTGCTTACCTTTTTTGGAGTTGCTTTTAGACCGAAAGCTACAGAAATAAATTGTTCTCTGCAGAGGTTTAAGTGTGCAGGTATCTGTTTTTAACCTTTTAAGCCCCACGCTAGACCGGGCATGCCTATGGGGAATATAGTGTTCTCGTAAAACTTGTAACTTTTCCATTTCTGAACCGATTTACACCGTTTTTTTTCTATAAAACCTTCAAATCACCCCAACACTTTGTTTTTCTGTGGTTTTTAATTGCAGATCTGGGTTCTTTAGGGCCGGTTCTTTCCAAAAAGGTGTGTTATTAGTATGTGGGACCTTGGTAAGGGTCTGAAAGCACACATTTTGAACATGTCGGAAACCGCTCGAAAAGCTCATGCTGGTTATTCATAGTTATGATCAAAATATGTTATAAAAGTGATTTTTTTTTTTTTTTTTTTTTTTTTTTTTTTTGAAAATTGTAAAAAAAAAACACAAATTCAGAAAAAATTATATAAAATAATAAAGTATTATAACTAATTTGGGGTTCATACGACTACTTGAACACGGTGAACCTCTAAAACGCTATATAGGTCCTGTGGAAATGAAGTAGAGACCTGGCGCCACACGTGCCGTATATAGTGAGCAGAGAAACAGATCTTTCCCTCAGGAGAAAGGACATTGTGTTTGAACGAGATTTCAGAGGAGAGGAAATAATGAGGGGAAAAATGGTTCAATTTGCCTCCAAACAGTGGATATCCATTACCTGTGTGCCATGAATGCAGGAGGAAGACGATACAGAGAAAGACCTGTGATCACATTCCCCCCCGCAGATTTCCCGTAGACACACAATTTCATTCTCGGAAAACCAAACTGCATAAAACATTCCCGATTTCATCTCCAACAATGACATCTACTGATCTTAAAAATGTACTTTTTTAAATTGCTGCCCTCGAGTTTTGGAATTCATCACGGCGGCGCTCGCGGCTTTGCACCCGCAGAATCGTTTCCAAAAATCAAGCTTGGGTTTAAAAAGCCGTGTTTCAGTCGTTTTCATGTATATATAATTCCATCTTTGTACTTTCTGAAAGCACATACATGTCCCACTGGGGCTCTGCCCTCCTCACCTATTGGCTGCACGCTTATTGAAAGAGCTGGTTTCCCACCGCAAATGCTTTCATTTCATCCGTCCTCCAAGGAAACCCAGATTACATTCCCCGCACTCGATTTGCACCGAGTCGAGGCTTTTCAAGGGCATTTTGACTGCAGACACACTGCACTCTAGTCTGACTTGCACAAGCTTAAATCGTCCCCAAGTGTCGCTCTGCATTTGGAGTTATAGTCGGAGTGCCACCTTCCTCGAGAACCCACATCCGTTATTCCTATGCCCGGGGATGGAGCGGTCAATAGCTGTGAACTTCTCCGGAGCCGGGAAAGTCGAGAACTAACCCCTTAAGTTTGCGGAGAGGGACGTGAAGTCTGGCAGTGCTCCTCGGATAATTGATGGGGGTAACAAAGTTGCAAATTTGAGGCCTCTGTCTCTGAATTGTAATTCCGTCCCGGGGCACCGAAATAACACAAGTGAATAATTTAAATTGTGTGGCACTCCCCTTTAAGTGACTAATCTCGGTCCTTAGCCGGGGCAAATCAATTAAAAAAACCCCAGCTCGGGTAAATCAATTACAATTTCCATCCTCTCCTTCTAATCAGTTCCTGATGAACACTTGGAAAACCATGTGCGTAGACAATCAATGAGACTAAATAGGGGGGCAAGTAGTGCACGGTTAGAATTTAAGGGATGATACTCATTAAGGTAGTATTAGGATTTTAGACACAAGTTGTTGGACGATAACAAGGTCGAGGCTTATTATCAACAGAAACTTCCAGCACAGAGATCCTTTTCATGGCTCGTTCTTTTTGAAAGCAGAGGCTCCAAACAAAAAGTGAAGTATGAGACTGTTTTGATGTGTAACTGCTCTTAAAAGCTTCTTTTGCCTGCAGTTGTTGACAACAGGTGGGTCTTTCTGAAGGCTGGCGTCTGATGCCCTCAGTCTGTCCTGAATCGTTTCACATCAAAGTACTGCTGAGGTTTTTTCCGCTCCTCCAACTCGTCCACCTGGAATGAATTATGTTGAAATGGATCACGCACATGGGAGGTATTTGCCGTGTACTCGTCGTACTTTAGCTCCTCACAAGGAGGCATCAAACAGGGAGTTGGAAGTTCTGATACCGAGATAATAACTTCTAAGGGAACGTAGACTCGGCGCCTACAGGTGGATATTAAGAGCGGAGTGAGGAGCTTTTATGGAACACTGGAGCAGCGGAGGATACATTAAGGCAGAAGAGTGAGAGGTGCATTATATAAATGTATATTTATGTATACGTATATTGCAGTTCAGACTCTGAATCTAGAACCTACACGCTGCTAAATAAAGGTACTTAGAACCAGATGAGGATGAATCTTTTTGGTTAAAGGTAGAACCTTTTTTAAAGATGCCAACTGGAACTAATTTAGAGGGTAAAACATAGAACCCAACATAACGGGTGATACATAGAATCGTCTGTGAAAGGTTCCACCCAAAAACCCCCATACGAGATTGCATAAAGAACGCTTCTATGGTGCGTAGTCCCAACCAGAACCCTCTCTGGAGGTTCTACCCAAAACCTTTATAACCTCTAAGGGTGCCAACAAGAACCAACCTGGGTGTTGTTTTTATACCAAGAACACTTTTATATTACAATGGTATCACCTAGAAACCACCCAGGGGGTTCTACCGAGAACCATTTTATGCTCCAAGGGTTTAATCTAGAAACCACCCAGTGGGTTATACAGAGAACCATTTTATGTTCCACTAGTTTAATCTAGAAACCACCCAGTGGGTTATACAGAGAACCATTTTATGTTCCACTGGTTTAATCTAGAAACTAGTGATGGCGAGATGAAGCTTCCTGAAACATTGAAGCTTTCCATCCAATTGGTTCGCTCATGTGTCAAAGCTTCATGGGGCTTCATTTGCTCTACTGCCCCACCAAGTGGACAATACATGTAAAACAGGCAGAGTGATCATAACGACAACATGGCTTTGGTGTGTGAAGCTTTAAATTGAATAAATTATGTTTGTGACACCAATACATCAATTATTAACTTATTCATATTGTGTCTATCTTTATGATATAATGGCGGGTTCAAAATCAAAACCCGAAACAAATTGGGAGAGGGTTGTGATGTGACTGTGGGTCAGTGGTTAGAATATCCGACTTTCAGTCAGAGGATCGGTGTTTCGATCCTCGGTTCCGTTAGTCCATGTTGATGTGTCCAATTTGTTTTAAAGTAAAAATAAGAACTTTTCCACAGTGCTGGGCTTTTTGAGACGATTTCGCCTACTTTATAAAATACCCTTTCACAGGCACAGATGAAGCTGGGTACAGAGAGGAAGGGGGAAATTCATTGAGTTTCGCTGCCCCTTATATTTCAAATTGCATGGCAAACCCACAAACCATTTTCTGAACCAGTCACGTGGTACGGCCGGCTTGCGAGGCTTCGAATGTCACCGCATACGTCATCGACACAAGCCTCGATACGCGCTTCACCAAAATCTACCTGGATTACTCGACACGCGCATCGAAGCCTTGACACGAAAGGACACATCACTACTAGAAACCCCCCAGGTGGTTCTACTGAGAACCCTTTTATGTTCCAAGGGTTTAATCTAGAACCCATCCAGGGGGTTCTACCGAGAACCATTTTATGTTCCACTGGTTTTATCTAGAAACCACCCAGGGGTGGTTCTACTGAAAACCGTTGTATGTTCCATGGGTTTTGTCTAGAACCCTAAAGGGCTGATCCTGGTTTTTGGGGTCCGTGAGCTGGACTGTGGCCGTTCCCTTTTCACACCTGAACTCATTCCTCCCAAAAGGGTTCTCCAGAAGCAAATGGTTCTAGAGAACCTGCTTTCAACCCTTGTTTAAGTATCAGCTGAATTATTCAGTTTGGGGAGAAACAAACGGAGTCACAGAAACAATACTGAACACACAACCTTGGTGTTCTAGCTGCGGCTCTGAGTCCTGAACAGAAGCGTCGCCGGTCTTATCTTGCTTTCAAGCTGAACTCCAAAAGTAACGTGCGAATGTGAAACTGTGAACAGAACTCCTTTGTAGTCGGTACATTCATGTCAGCTTATCATCCACGCTGATGATTTCTTTTTAAAACATAATTAAAGAAGTCTTGAAAGAGAATTGTGTTGTGTGACTTTGGGGCTTTGGGAGGCAATGAGCTGCACACATTTGCCAAAAGCTCATTTACATTTGGCAAAAAAGGGATTTGGAAATATTATTAATCACAGTAACCAAATCGAAACAATGTTCATGTTTTTTAAGCTCAAACCAAATGGTGAACGCATTCAGTCCAAAGCAGCTCAGTACATTTAAACTTCAGTGTTAGTGCCTTGCTCTGCCTGTTATCCTAAACCACCAGTGAAGAGCTGGTTCGCCTGAGGTTAACATGTGACGAGCTGTTAGAAGGTGTTATCCTCTGCAAGCAGCCCTTGACCCCTTTAAACCCAGATTAATGCACCAGAAAGAGAAAGGAACAGAAAGAGAAAGGAGCTGTGAAAGAGAAAGGAACAGAAAGAGAAAGGAGCTGTGAAAGAGAAAGGAACAGAAAGAGAAAGGAGCTGTGAAAGAGAAAGGAGCCGTGTGTTGCACAAAGGTGCAACACACGGCTCCTTTCAGCCGAGCAACCACACTGTGTTGATCATACAACGGCCAATATTTAATCCCAAAAATACTCGTATCAAAATCACACACAACCAAGAACAAAGCTGTCGTCAAACTGACGCCTCGAAAGAGAAGAAGTACTCCGAAGCCGGATGAGCAAAGAGAAACACCGAGCTGTCCAACGCCAGCTGCTAAACACTCGTCAGGCTCACAGAGAGAATATGTTTGCTTCCACTGAGAGGTGAAAGTTTTGATTTGTGTGTATGCACTTCAATATTGTGTACATACTGAGAGGGAAATACAAAGTAGAAGTGGCTGCTGTGCTTTACAGTCGACTGAGCTTCAACTTACACTGTAATACAGCTTTCTGACACATTTACACTGCTTTGACTTTGACGGGCAAAAAGCACCCAGCTGGTAAACACATGAGAGAAAACAACAAAGAAAAAGAACCAAACATAAATAAGTACCTACATTTAAAGTCCAGACCTAAATACCATCGAGAATTTGTGGCAAGATCTGAAAACCGCCCTTCACAAACGCTCTTCATCTAATCTGACTGACCTTGAGCAAAAATCTCAGTCTCTAGATGTGCAAACCTGGTAGAGACATACCCCAAAAGACTTGCAGCTGTAATTGCAGCAAAAGGCGGTTCCACAAAGTATTGACTCAGGGGGGCTGAATAATTTTGCACACTGCACTTTATTTGTGAAAATGTTTTTAAAACATGTATCATTTTCTTTGTACTTCACAATTGTGTGACACTTTGTGTTGGTCTTTCACATAAAATTCCACTAAAATATATTTATGTTTGTGGCGTGTAATGTGGAAACGTTCAAGGGGTATGAATACTTTTGCAAGCCACTGTATGAGAGAAAACAACAAAGAAAAAGATAAATAAGTACCGACATTTAAATGGATAAGGATTATATAATGTCATTGTGAAAAGACATTACTGATTTAAAACAAGACATTCAATAAATAAGACATTAAGTCAATACATAAAAGAAGCTGTTCCTCAGCCAAGCGCATTGTGATGGTGAAAATTAAAATAGTGTCAGTAAAATTGTAGAGACCCAAATTGGAATTTTTCTACTTTTTTTTTTATCACCGTCATTCGAGAATTCCTCAAAATCATCTGTAGCGCTCGAACTGCACGCTTCCTCGTCTCAAATATTTCCGAGACACAAACAAATGCGCCTTGTCTGTTTACCGATTGTCTCAATTTGTCTCTTATACCAACATCTCTCTGACGTGGGCGTGTTTCAGCACCGTGATTATCCAGCGGTGTTTATCTAATTGCATTTTCTCCAAGTCTACATGAAATGAAAAATGTTCCCAGGCTTGAAATGTATTCCGACAGGGGCGCTGCATATTGATGTCTCGACGAGCATCAATGTTTTGGCGGCTACAGCTGGAACGGTGATGATGGAGGGTCGGGCCTATCGGGTCCAACCCTCCTTGTACATGTTCTTTACCACATCAGTGGTCGCACTTCTTCACCTGCATGTTGAAGGCGTCCGCTCACGAGTGGATACTTTTCCGTTTCCTCCTCCTTCGTCACGTTATTTCACAATTTCCCAGCAGTGGAACCGGAGCCGAGGAGAGAATACAGTGATGCGAGAGTGACAGCGGAGACAGACCTTGGTGCTTTTCCCCGGAGAAATGATGCATGCCAATGAGAACACCTACTCACTGGGAACACTGGTGTTTCAAACCCAGCCGACAGGTGATTAATGCAGAAGAAAAGGTCTTTGTTCAGATATGCATGAAAGAGCACCGAAGAGAAAGCAACACTCTCCTTTAACTATCCTTTTTAGAATTTATAAATAATATACAGACACTTCATCCATTGCTTAAGACACCATCTTGCGGCTTTAAGAGGAGTGTGTTAAAAATTAAAACCTACTGTATATGAAACATGTAACTGGCAAGCACACACGGACAAAACGAAGCTCGTTTAACAAAACACACAGACTTCCTTCAGTTGTTTACTGCCATATTGCAGCTCTGAATATCTAATTTAGCACCTTTTATACATTCATAAATACTTTGTGTATAGTATAAAATATTGAGATGTATCGGTTCACATCAAACAAAGATGCTTCAGGACGAGTTACAGCAAATACGTGAACACTTAAAAATGTCCTCATCGCTGCTCAGCCACATTATAGTGCGTCTAGACCTGTGATTAATGGTTTATATACTGCTACGAAACACTTAATAGAGGTGGTTAAAATAAAGTGTTACCGGTTTTTAATAGCAGGCTATTTTTTGATTTGTTAAGTTTTACCAATGGCGCCACCAGAAGGAAACACGCGGCCTTGTGTAGTCGTGTAGCGGCCGTCATTCACTGTTAACGACTCCGCCACCGTTTTGGTTTAGTGCACAAGGTTTCTGGGGACCCGACCCCTCGGTCGCTCTCCATGACTTCATTATTACAGCAGCCTTGTTGCCTCACCTTGACTCGTCTCCCAACACACACACACACCCGCAGAGGAAACACCTCCCGCTGCCCTGCGCCCTGATAACTAACACCCCGAGGATCCAACGATCTTAAGTACTCGCTGAGAGAAATCACTGGCATCTTTGTTGGCATTCGTTGCCTCTTTTCAGTTGATTTGTTCTCCAGAGAGAGATTTGAAACCACATGAACACTACTTCATGTCACAGAAGTGAATAAGACCCACCAGACTGCATCTCGAAGGGCGGAAAAACATTTGAATGATATTTTCTCAATAAAATACCTGACATGGCACGAGAATTTAAACTAAAAAAGGATTTAACAGAAGCCAAAAAAGGTTTCAAGCCACTTTGCGTAGAAAATGCCAATGCTTTCTATATTTTTGTGCAACATTACAATCAAAAATCTTATCAAACAAGTAAACACAAACCATTTGATGCCAGTTTACATATCCTTTAAGCCACAAATATAAATAAACCTCAGACCATGTTTCGGTTTAATGTGATGCACATTTTCCAGAAAGGAGAAAAGAGAATAAGGTGGTGCCTTTATTCACCAGGTTGGCGGTTCAGCTCCCAGCTCTGCATTGTCTACGTGTCCTTGAGCAACACACTGCACCACAGCTGCACCCGTGTATGAATGTGTGAGAGTGTGAGTGTGTGTGTGACCAAGAGACAAACTGTAAAGCAATTTGTTCTGTAAAGAAGTGAATATATGAATGCCGTCCATTTAGCGTTTAAACTCAAATACTGAATGGAATATAACACAATACACCCGTAATGTTGTCTATTCATGTGAACTCTTACTCGCATGACAATGTTTACTCTCAATGGGAAACCCACCTCTTGCACCTGTTCTCTGACGACTTCTTTCCACGCAACGAGTTCAGCGTGAAGTCAGCACGACAAGCAAGGTGAAACGTCACAAAACAAGCGGGAGTACAACGGCGGTGAATATCACAGACTAATTGACGCATTGGCAGTTTAAAGAGCAGCTGAGGGGCAGAATTTAGTCTTTTTAATTTGAACTTGTCAATGTCAAAATGAAAATCTCTTTCGCTCCGGGGTCTTTTTTGCAATCAAGTGTTTGAACTCGGCGATCCCGGAAGACGCAGAAGTCTGCGGCGCGACGAACATCGGTGCCAAAGCAGATGTATATCTGTTGGATTGATGTGTCTTGAGCGGCTCACGCTACTCAGTTTGAACCACCTGCGTCTCGGAGCCCACAAGCACATTTATGATATTTGGTTTCATTCAAAAAACTACTACGATGATTCATTCGACGCAAAGAGGGCCCTTCTTATCCATCTGTTGCAATGTGAAGGCCTCCAGTGTAACAAGCCTTCTAAATCAGCGCACAGCCTTTCAGTTATTGATCCGAGTTTTAATCATTTATATAACAGATGCCAAGTCCTATCAATATCGTTGCGTAAATGCCTGACGCACCTCTGGGGGTAGCTCGAGCAAGAAAGGCCAATCATTTCCATCACTTGCATTGTGCCTATTGAGAGGCAGCGTTGTTTTTCATTCCACCGTTCAGTCCGAGACCTTTCAACATCCCTGCAGGCCGCTTGATAAGTAAATTAATCTAATAGTCGACTACCATTAGTGCCATCACCACCCCAAATACCACTACTGTTGCCACAAATACTGATTTACTAGTACACTCAGTGGTTAGGTATTTAAGACCCTTTACTTAAGAAATAGCAATTAAAATTGTAAAAATACTCCATTACGACATGCTTTTGAAAGTAAAGCGGTACAAAAGATTAAAATAATTCTAAATAACTCATCGTCGACTATTATATAATAGCACCTTGCACCTTTACATTTCGAATTAGTACATACAGTTTGGTGACATCTCATAAATCTGTGCAATACTTCGCCCAAACTCAACCCGAGAGGTCTCATTAGCTGAGACTGAAAACCCCTGCGGGGCCTGAATGCTCAAACATTTGCTGCTGCTGTTGCTCAAGTAACATTTTCATCACCAAGCTCGCCTGTCAGCAGGCCTGCTGCATTGCTTTGAGAGGAATTTAAAGGTAGGAGCACCTGTGGACGGTGAGAAATGTTTCAAATTGGGCGAAAAATCTGCAAAAATATCCTGAAGTTGTATGACTGTGAAGAAGAGTTTGAGCTTCTGTAAGTTTTGAAATGAGCCAACGTCTGGACTGATAACACCATAAAATTTATATAATAAATATATTACATTGTGGAAATAATGTCCACTTGTGGAGCAAACTGCTAACATGCTAGCTATCATCAACAGCTAGCTAGCACGCATGTTACTAGCTAGGCTTTACGTTCTGTTAGCGGCTCTTCTCCACTGAGGATAAGTGAGCCAGAGATCATTGCTTCACTTCAACAAAGTAAGAAGTAGCTTAGCTGTTTGTGCTAACATGAATGTTGTGTGTCGGTGTCTTGACTCCATTCAGTTGGTATTCGTGAGCTTGGCTTCGAGGCTGTTAGGCTGCTGTGTTGAAGACCTGATGGTTGGATTGTGTTTGGGTCCTTTGGCAACTAATGCATGCTATTCTGCTGTCTACTGTTGGCTATGAAGCATTTGTATTGGTATCAATTGAAAGATTCAGTGTATTTGGGTGACTTCACATAGAGAGTATATAAGAAGTGGACGTGGATCACGGTTTTGAAGCCTCAAGTTTTTTGGCCATCGCCATCTTGGTTTTTAGCCATTTTGTTTTTTTTGCAACCAGAAGTGACACAAGAGGGTGGAGCTAAATACAATCGAATGCTGAATTAGACATTTTTAGGCGATCAAAATGTTACAATTCAGTTTCATGAAGTGAAAACACACTGTGAAAGGGTTAAAGTTGTAAGACGAATTGATTGATAGAGATTGTGACATAAACTCATGTTTACAATGTTTACTGAGGGAATAAATCAAGAGAGAAGTAAAGTCATTAATATAGACTTCTATACAATCAGAGGAGTCACCCCCTGGTGGTCAGCAGAGAGAATGCAGCTTTAACACATGAAGCATATACTTCTATACAACCAGAGGAGTCACCCCCTGGTGGTCAGTAGAGAGAATGCAGCTTTAACACATAAAGCTTAGACCTCTATACAACCAGAGGAGTTGCCCCCTGGTGGTCAGAAGAGAGAATATAGCTTTAACACATGAAGCATAGACTTCTATACAACCAGAGGAGTTGCCCCCTGGTGGAGATTATCGAAAATGCAGATTTTAGGGCACTTCCGCTTTGGTTTCACTTTTCAGACCCGGAGGATGTCACCTAGACTTCCTTGATTTACTCATAACAAACAATTTGGGTTTTACCGATTTAAAACGTAACTTTGAACTGATAATCATTATACAATGAAAGCTATTGATAACTCCCTAAAAACAAAAGATGGCTGGTGGTCTGCCGTTGTTATTGCTCTGTTTATATTTGTCTGGCTGAGTGATTTTTCCCTTGAGGTGATAATAAAGCCAAGCTGACAAGGCTGTAAACCCGCGTGGATGTGCCATAAACCACCCATACATCAGTTTTCAATATCCCGCCGCTGAGTCAGGCTCATTTTCATTCACTCCTGACACTTTGAAACACAGCCGCGTCTCCACTGACGTTAACCTCGTAGGACCTTTTCTTTCATCATTCTCTTCATCACCCTTAGCAGCCAACAAAGTGAAACAAACGGTGACCGTTTCAGGTGTGTGGGAGATCTGTGAGCTGTTTGAAGTAGTTTCCAGCTGCGTCGCAGAGCTTTTTATCGGGTTTAAAGCAGATGTAATAAACTGGACCACTGAGCGTGACCATCCCCGGAGCCTGAGATGGGAGTTCATCAACATGCACCTAACGCTCCGGTTAAGTTATGGCATCTGGAGGGCTTGTTTTTTTTGTTTTTTTTTGCACACTAGAAGAACGGCATTGGACTCATCTGGACTGCTTCCAGGGTGTTACCATGGTGATGGAGGCAAGGGGAAAGCAGCATCCTGATAATTAGAGATAAACTAGAGCGATAAAAAACATGGGATGGAAATCAAAGTAACACTGATGAGGTTCTCTCAAAACTGAGTCCAAACATATTTGTGTGCACAGAAAGAAGTATTAAATGTTTTGTTTAAGTAGGCCGTATTCAAAGTAAAACTCCCCACAGATGATAAATAACCCAGATGTATTTATTTAGCAAAAACTCTAGATTATAAACTGAGCATGTTCTTCCTCAACACCCTGTTTTTAAATTATGTTTGAACAACAGAACTAAGATGACGCTAAAATACGGTTGAAAGGAGTTTAAAATGTTTTGTTTGCAGTGGAATAATGCCAGAGCCAGAATTCCTGATAATAAACCTATTAAAAGAAGATAATGTATTTTCATGCAGGAGGGAGCGAAGTACCAAGATTTATGAAGTGAATGCATCAATAATAGAATACCGAGAATACGTTTTCATTACCATCAAAAGATTTCTCATTTTATTTTCCCCTCTCTTCAGTTAATTTCTTCATCTCATGCATGAGAAATAACTCAGTGATGAGCAGTCGTTGTACCACGTTTGTGTGCGTTTCTTCTGTGAACTAAAGAGGTGAACGCTGCACACAACAGCAGCAGAGACTGAATCCACCAAGAGGTGGTTTCGTGCCCAAAAGATAATCGAACATCACAGGAGAGACAATTCCTGTATCATTTAATGAGGAGACCAGTTTCCATATCGACTATCAAACTATGTGCCGGGAAAATACTAAGTATGTCCCAATACTTATTATGTCAAATGCAGTATGCTGATAAAAGAACAGGATGTTCGGTTTATGGTTTTTCTGACCCGCAATCCTCTGCAAGGCAGAAATATGAGCAAGAGGGTCAAAGGCCAAGGTGCAACTTGCAAATGATGTCCTGATTGAATGCGTACTGCATGCAACAGCAGGTACTTTGTCAGGGCAGATGCAGTATATACGAAAAGTCAAAGGAAAAGGTTTGCAATTTGTAACGCAGCGATGGTATTGGTAGTATAGCTTGTTTGCATGGGATTCACAGACAGTTCTCTTAAGAATACTGACAACAAAGACTGCTTTTCCCCCAAAGTCAATATCTATTCTGAAAGCACACAAAGAGTCAAAGGTTTTTTCTTGTCTGATTCTTTCCTAAACCTTCACCAAGTAGTTTTGTGTATTTTTGTTCCCATGTTTTAAAGGAGCAGCGGGTAGGATTTAGTGCCATCTAGTGGTGAGGTTGCAGATTGCAACCAACAGAATAAACCCCCACTTCCTCTTCCCTTTCCAAGCGTTTTAGAGAACTTTCACAGCAACAAGGTAGCGTAAAAGGTGAATGTCTTTCTCAAGAGCCAGAGATCAGTTTGTCCGCTCTGGGCTACTGTAGAAACATGGCGGACACCGGCTCCCCATTTAGGTATAAAGGGAATCTAAGGGAACAAAACCACAACAATTCTTAGTTGCAGGTGATTATACCAAGGAAAACAGTTGAGAATATTAATTTCTGCCAATAGAAATCTAATCCTACACAGAGTAGACCGTTTTATTCAACACAGGCAATAAACTGAAACTGAATAATTCCTATTACTTGGGTCTAGGATCCAAGCACACAACCTTAATTTGAGCCATAATACCGCAGCGTTTTTTTAAATAAGTTTACTTCATGTAGAAAAATCCTTTTCTTTGCAACAAATTAAAGTGGCCCATGTTGCTAAATGTGCTCTGATGTATCACACTGTAAAGGTTTTGTTAAATTCTCCAGCAGTGATCACATTGAGCAACTTACAAATAAAACACAGTACGCTGCTGTTTTTAAAAAGCAATATCAACGTCAGCACTAGTTAACGGCCACCCATTCTTCACCGTGAGCGCTCTCCCTCGGTGCACCGCCGCCGCCGCCGAACATCGACACCATCACTAACGTTTTACTGCGGCGTGCCGCTAATCGCCTCCTGGGTGGACAAAACTGAATTATTCAGAGGCTGAATGATGCGGCGCACTATACATCTGGCAACGCGGATGCTACGAGAGAGCTGAGGCGTGACCAAGAGACATCATTCATTTAAAAAAAAAAAGCTCAACAGAGCTGCGCTGATTGGCCGAGAGCCCAGAAGGACGTTGCCAGTCAGGAAGTACTCATCGCGTTACGCCACCAAAGGTTAGGCAATCACATAGTATAACAAAAAGACAACAAAGAACATGCAGGGAGTGGTTGGAAATATCAAAGTAGGTTGTTATTTACCGAAATGTACAAAGGATTAGAGTCGGGGTCGGCCTCGCCCTTCAGGGAGAAAGTTCTCTGCACCAGCACATAAATAATATCACGTCGTTTGAAATTGCCAATGATTTATGGCGGAGATGCGTTTCCAATCCACTGTGGCATTAAGTGCTTCTGGAGGGCGTCCAATGTAATGGACACTAAATTAAATTACCGCACCTGCTGATTTTTATTTGTCCATTTCAAAAAATTTAATTTGTATCTTATTACAGGACTCCTGTATTGGGATGAAAAACATTTCAAAGATTAAATCAGCCAAGTTCTTAATCGATGAAATGAAGAACAATTTGATATAATCAAAGTTATTTCTCATGCTCAAACTTCTCCTAATGTGAAGATTTTCCGTGTACTCCATTTCGTATATTGTCCACCTAAATATCTTAATGTTTTGGGCTCTTGATTGAACAAAACAAGCGTTTTCAAGACGTCACCATGTTATTTTCAAAACAAATCATTCTTATCTACAATCGCTATTTACAGCCCTAAATACAAAACTATTAAATGTATTTATAATGGATGAGAATCGACCATAAAATGATACGTAGCAGTCATTTGTTCGCTAATGCTGCTTGTAATGTTGCCTGTATTTTAATGAATGTCACTATACACAACTATGCATGCTTTGGACTGTTATTATTATTATTATAATTATAATAATAAGTCCAGACTTGACCCTCTGACTCCTGCATTACACGATAGCACATCATCTTCAAGGGCCATGACAGTTTGTTTTAGAGGCACTCTAACTAATCGCACTAATATCACCATATTTAGGTCGTCGACAAAGAGACATGCAGCACCTCACACATAACGTTGGGTATTCATTTGAATTGCGAGGTTTACATTGCTGAGGTAAAAGGACCCCAAGGGTAAAAGCTGTGAGTACATTTGGGGTATAGGAGCGTTAATTAAGACCAAGATGGATGTAATTTAACATGCCCTTTCAATGCTTTATTAAAACCTCAGCTGAAAATGTGCAGGGATTACAGAAGCACGAGAGGGAGAAAGCTCATCTGCTTCTTGTCTCTTGCCTGACTTGTTTATTTACAGGGGAAATCATCCCGAATGCATGAGCTGAGATAAATGGGGATTTATTAACGAGGAAAGGATGTTTGAAGATGTGTGAGCGAAGAAGAAGAAAGAAAAGAAAACTCTGTACGTTTTATTAAAGCATCGCTCACGAGCCTCACAGACAGCAGCGCTGATGCCCTGTTGCTGCCCATGGCTGGCGCTCCGTGATGAAACTGAGTGCATGAATGTATTCGTATGAACTGGACTCTTTATGGGACGAACGATGGAGGAGGAACAATGTGTGCAGAACCCTACGCCCAACATTTTAAAATTGTCATCTTGCAGCCAGACCTAATAAAGCAAGGAAAACAACTTTGTGTGCATTGCCATTATTACGTGCTTTTTTTTCGGCATCCTCTTTTAACCGCGTTGAAATATCGTGAGACACAATTTCGTCGTCTGTATTTATAATGAGCACATTCCGACTATACTATATATATATATATATATATATATATATATATATATATATATATATATATATATATATATATATATATATATATATATGCTGTATATAGCTCGCATTTCATATGCACTGTTCATACAGTCTATATAGTTATACTGCTTAGACTCATACAGTTATTTTCTTTTTTATTATTATTATTTATCTGTTATTTATGTGGAACATTGGACTTTTACTACTTCTTTTTTGCACTTCTGGCCAGATGCTAAACTGCATGTCGTTGTCCTGGCGCTTGTACTCTGTGCAATGACAATAAAGTTAAATCTGAAGTTTGTCAGAAACTCTGAAATACTTTGTATATATATATTATAATAAAAAAATTGCGGTTTTATTTTTACATCACAATTTACAATGCGATTAACAAATATATATATATATATATATATATATATATATATATATATATATATATTAATATATATATATATATATATATATATATTATTTTGCTCTATAATTTCACTTGAAACTTGTTAATTTTGCACTTATTCTAAATTAAAGGAGAAAACACTGAATATTTTTCCTTTTGTCAAGTGTTTAATTTTCTGAACAAACAAACACTGGTGGCATGAACTTCAGCAGCATCATTTCAAAGGCCGCGCTTCTCTCTGAAACATTGCAGAGGGCTTTTCTCATCTCGAATCCCAGCATGCAACAGGCTGAGAGCCCTTTAGGGAGTCTTACCTCGTCTTGATAGATGAAGAAAAGCATGATGGACAGAATCTCCAGGAAGAAGATGAGCAGGAGGAGGATGAAGAACTGCGAAGACATGAAGGGAAGAGACTCATTTAACACAACATTTATAAACAAACAACAACAAGGGAGAAGACGAGCATCTGTCTGTGAAGAATGGAAGAAGTCTAGTGTGTGTGCGTGTGTGTGTGTGTGTGTGTGTAATAAAAAAAGAATGAAATGGCCAAAGAGTGTCGAGGAGAAGAAATTGGCGAAGAAAGGACGATCGAGGAGCGTCAATATTTCTATGTGACAAGTCAGGAGAGCAGAGAGAGGAAGAGGAGGAGGAGGAGGAGGAGGGAGACGAGGAGAGGTGATGCACGGTTTCCCTCCACTTTTTGGGATCTGCCTCATTTTATTCCTCACCCGTCGCCTCCCGCCCCTCCTGCTTGATGGGTGATACATCTTCCTCCTGTGGGCCCGTGTGAGCGCCTAAAACTGTTACCAGCTCAATCATCAACCCCTCTGCTCTGCTGGGAGGGGGAGGGGAGTCATTGGAGACAATGGTGTAATATTCCAGAGGATCGTAATAAGAAATAAATAAAAAAGAGATCTTGATGAAATGCACTAGTTTATCAACCGACGTGTCTACGGGCCGATAAATCCAACAGGATGTGCTGCATCTTGTAAAACCGGTGGGTCCAAACTGAAATATCTCTGTGGCCATGAAATTTAGTAGAGACATACTCGATGAAGAGATGCTAAATCTACTACTGCTTTAGCAAACACCACCCTATGATTATGGAATATAACAAAGGGCACTCTGAGCCTCAGTAAAGATATTGGTAGTAGGGCTGGGCAAAACATTTTATTTGTGACATTTGAGACGGACGTGGATGTAAACTGCAGCACGGCCGGTTGGCAACTGGGAACCATTGGAAGTTTACCACGTTAGCTATTAGCAGCTAATGTTTGCAGAGTATTAATGGATACTAAACAGTCATCACTAGTTTCCTCTTGAGACTGAAGAATGATGATTCTCGGTTGAGCTCGGTGACATGGAGAAAATCAAATATCACCATATTTTTGACCAAATATCTGGATATTGATATTGTACGTTTGACCATTGGTCACAATACATTTACACGATGGGATTTTTGATAATCGTCAGTAATGTGGATATAATGATTAAGTGTAAGAATGAAACAGTCTGTATGCTCGTAAAACGACATCCCTTCACCGTAATGCAGCCTTTAACACCAGGACCAAGACATAATACAACTTGATGACTCCTCACAGAGCTGCACACACACGGCTGTCGACTCGCTTGTTTTCCTGAGACGCAGGCGACCGCCGTGAGGTTTTCAGAGTGGAGATGTTCAGTTTCAAAGGTCCTCTGCGTGCTGCCTCCTGGCAGCGGGGAGGTGTGTGTGAGCGCTTTTGGTTCACAATGCAGGAATCAAGCGCGGCTGGCAGCTGCCCCGCGAGGTTGTTTCCTGGCAGCGGCTGCATGAATGAACCGCTCAACGTGGCAACGCCGCGAGGTGAAGAAGCGGCCAGGTGACAGCATCGAGCCCGCGGGTGCGTTTGATTCACTCGAGCTCTTTTCAATTTCTGTTGTTCTGTCAGGCTTCATCGTCTGAATTGTGTTGTGTGAAAATCCTTTTTGGGGGGGGTTGTGTATTTAAACTTTTTTATATGCTCCTCTGTGGATTTGATTAAAATTCTGCCCTTTAAGGGCTGATGAAATCTTTTCATGAGCCACGATAAAAATACAACTAATTTCTGAATCTTTAATTTTTTTCTGCAACCACATTTTTAGAGCCCAAAAATGGCAAAAACAACAACAACAGCCACGTTTTCTCCCCCAAAATGTACACTTGTTACTTCATTTGAAAAACTGGATGGTATATATTGAATACTACATTTGTGCTTATGCTTGTAAATTAAGCTACTGTCCAAAAACAAAAATATTTTTTAAAAGCCACGTTTTGAATCGGAGCCATTTTGTCTTTATTTGTGATATTTCTTGACCTATTTTCTTCTTCAGTGTTTTATAGAGTGCTACTCTGCAATACATTTAGGTTCAGTGTCTTCTGTTTTCACACTAAGTTGGGTTCAGGAAACGATCTGGAAATACTTTGATTAAGGCAACAAAACTATTGTTTAGTAAAGGATCGTAAAATATTACAGAAAAAAAAACGGGTCCTCGATACCGATATCTTACGAAATGTTACCTGTCCAGCAACACGTGTCAACTTCTGCTCGTTACATGAAAACAGTCTTTTCAAAATAAATTGCACATGAAGCGTAGTTAGGCTTAGGCAACAAAACTACTTAGTTATGTGGAGGAAATGATTGTGGTTTGGGTTCAAATAAATACAGAAGTGACTGAAGAACTTCAGTTTTTCTGGCACAGGAAGATGAAGACAGACAGACAGACAGACAGACAGAGGAATTTGTGCATCCAGGTTACGCAATAACATATAAAAGAGGGGAAAAATGTCCATGCACACAAAGCTAGAACTATATTTGAATCACTGAAGAATTCAGATGTCGACGGCAATTATGAAGACCAGAACCAGACCATTAGCCTTTATTTAGAGCCATGCTTTCAGCCACTTGTCAAATTAAATATAATGATAATCACTTTCCTTTTTACTATCTGAAATAAAGAAGAAAAATAATGTCTGTTTGGGAGTGCTAAATCTCTAAACGTGAACCTTTTTTTCTCACAAAAGAGGAAGCAAAGAAATCCGACAGAGAGACTTCCCTTTCATTGCTTCCTCACCTTTGCACCGTTTCTCTCTCTCAAAGACAGTTTTCTTTCGGTGTGTTTGTTCGAGCCCATAAAATCACACCGGAGACAAAGAAAGAGAAACTGATACTCACCAGCAATCGGAGAACAAACAGACTCATCCCCTGCGGTCCTCTGAATATTTCCCCATTAATCTGCTCTTAATAAGAAATTTAACTCCGGCAATAGGCAGACTGGATGAGATCGTTTGATGGCAGCAGACTGCATTTTGCTTTTTATAATGCACTACAAAAAAGCTATTGAATTAGCTGGAGGAAGTTCAGACTGCTGCATTGAAATGGGCTGCTATTATCAAATAAGTTGCATAAATGCACTGTCAACAACCCATTTGTGAGCAATAACAGTGTGCTAATTAAGTCGAATGCTGAGGGGATTGTGCACACATAATTCGTTCAGATGCAACTTCATGTTAATAATTTTTTCATCTAAACAGTTTCTTGCAAACAATTCAGTCTTTGAGTAAGTAAATGGTTTAATTGAGATGTTAAACAAACACAAAAAATGACATAATTTGCTCCAAATGACATGAAAAGGCTGTTGCGTAACGAGACTAATGACTCTTGCTTATGTGACAGAGGTGCGGCAGGCAGCGGAAATACATTTACATCTGTTTTAGCCGCGGTAGTTAAAGTAATGTTTGTCTAAACAAACATGGCTCCAGCGCATCGCAGCTAAAAATCCAAAAGAAGCAGTGTTTGTTTTGTGCTCGGCGTCTCGCGGTGATAAATTATTATAAACAAAGACTCGGATCTCATTACAGAAGGACCCAAACAGGCTCAATATGTTTTCCCTGAATCGTCATTATTCAAACTGAAATACGTTTCTGTGTTTGCGGCAGTGGCTTCCAGCAGCATAACTATCGGAAAGATTTATAGCAGATCAGAGTAGAAGGAAACAAAATAGGGCTATAAAGAGGTTTTCTATGGATCAGAAATGTCTACAGCTCTCTAAACTGAGATTCAGCTGTTTTTGAAACTTTACGCTATCTACTGTCTGTGGTGGAGGAAGTACTCAAGATGCAAAATAAATACTTCACTACATGTCACGGTCCTTCTGTCAGTAGAAGTCGTATCAGCAACATGTAGTTATAGTTGTAAAAGTACTTGTTTTGCAGGTTGAGGTGAAGCTAGTTTTATAAAATATACAGCGCAGTGTCGCGCTGCACAAACAGCGCGACACTGACCGGAGGTAGGAGCGGCTTGTAACCCGACTTTTACGGTACATAGAAAAATAACTGAACCCAGCACTGAGCCTTGGGGCACCCCACAGTGAACCCCTGTCTTTTAAGTAGGGCCCAACGCATTAGAGGACAGTAGGTATAATGCTCACTGTATTGTACGACATTGCTACTTAAAAACCATCACACACTACTCTCCGTATCTTGTTAGAAAGCTGCTTTCAACCCTGAAATTTTTCACCCAGATCATGTCGTCTCAGTCTGAGCAATTCCAAAGAATCTTTTTTGGCCTCGAGACCTTTTTCTATTTCTTAACACCGGATAACACAAATTATTTTTGAAAAGCCTGCTACTGCTCTCACAGAGCAAAGCCTATCGGGAACAGATAGCACTGACACGTGTATTGTCGTGTATTATCATGTCAGTCTATCACCAGACAGATAAAACCCAGCAAAGTGGTCCTTTAAGACCTCTAAATTCATGTTGCGTTGGACCGGTGTCCTGCAGGTTTTTGTTCCATTACAGTTTTTGTACTGTGAGAGGTGATGAGCCACAGCTGGTCTGTATCCAACTAAAGCCTTCAGGGGGGAACAAAAACCTGCAGGACTCCGACTCTCGAGGACCAGAATAGAGCTTCTCGAAGCGAAAGGCTTTTTCTTCGAGTGTTTCCACGCAGCTTGTTTTTACTGCAGGTTCCTAGCAGCGAAGGCACAGCAGCAATTAGTCACTAATGAGTTGCGATATTTACTCCGCATTTAAGTAGACTTGAATGCATCTGAAGAACAGGAGCTTTTATTGGCCACTGAAGACTCGACGCACACTGCACGCAATGTGAAAACGTATACACCGCAGACACCGCCCCTTGCATGCAAACTCTTATTTATGTTGTGACTTGATCAGCCAGCGGTGCCGATATCCCTGTTTAGCAGAGATTGATGTCTCAGCAGGGCCATGGGATGAGAACTATAATCAAAGTCTAGGCACAGAGATTGATTCCTTTGTGCTCATCCATGCTGTGATTTTCACGCAGCGTGAAAGCTTCAGAGGCTCTTTGTGGGTTGACTGGTGAGGCGGTCATGTCAGGCACACAATCTATCAGCACCCTCCAAAATCAATACCTTTATGGGATCTTTCCAGCCTCGGATGCATGTGGAGAGGAGCCCTGAGGCATTCTCTTCATATGGTGGATGTGATCGTTTTTTTTACTCGACTCTATATCTGAGAGCCACGTAAGAGGGAGCTTCCATTTCCACCACAGTGAACTCACCTCTCTGACTCATTTGTGGACAGATTAGGTCACAGCCCCACCACACCTCCTCTGTGCTGTTGGACTCGCACTCAAACTCACCGGTGTGAAACATGACTTTAATCACCGAATACCCCGGTTGAAATTGAATTTAGGAGAAATTCAGTGTCCTCAAAACTCTCTTATTCTTTACTTGAAAGGACAGGGTATTGGATTTTGTTCAAAAAATGTTGGCTTAATGCCATGACTGCATTGTACTTTCTTATTCATTTTAAAGGGTAACTTTTGATTTTTTTTTTTTTTTATCTGGACCCTATTTCCTCATGTTTTTGTGTCCAGGTGACTAATGCAGCCCTCGATGTTTGAAATGTGTCCAGTGTTGAGGGAGAATGCTGCAGACAGCAGCTGCTAAAAGAGCTGTTACGCCAATGTACGTTGACTAAAAGTACTTTACCATTGAAAGGCTCAGATTACTATAAGTGCCTGCAACATAATGGAAAGAACCCGACAGAGAAATAAAACCTTTTTCTTTCCCTTTCACTTGATCCGGTCTGTCTGTTCTGAAATCTTGCGTTGCATCCAAATTGTTGAAATTATCTAAATGTTCAGCCCCAGCATTGAACATCTTTTATATAACACTAAGCTATGCTTTCTGTTCTCCAGAACAACAAACTCGTACAACACTGGCACATTGAGTGAAAGGTAAATAAAAGCATTTTATTTCTCTGTAAGATTCTTTCCATAATGTTGTCAGACATCTTTAAGAACAACATTGTTATTCAACATTGGCTCCAAATTTCAAATATCCACCTCTGGTGTTAAAGCTGCATTCTCTCTCCTGACCACCAGGGGCAACTTCTCTGGTTGTACAGAAGTATATCCTTCATGTGTAAAAGCTGAATTCTCTCTCCTGACCACCAGGGGCAACTTCTCTGGTTGTATAGAAGTCTATGTTTCATGTCTTAAAGCTGCATTCTCTCTACTGACCACCAGGGGGAAACTCCTCTGTTTGTATAGAAGTCTATGCTTCATGTGTTAAAGCTGCATTCTCCCTACTGACCACCAGGAGGCAACTCCTCTGGTTGCATTTTTTTTTCCGTCTATGCTTCATGTGTTAAAGCTGCATTCTCTCTACTGACCACCAGAGGGCGACTCCTCTGGTCGCATAGAAGTATATAAATGACTCTACTTCTCTCTTGATTTATTCCCTCAGTAAACATTGTAAACATGAGTTTATGTCTCAATCTCTAGTTTCAAGTCTTCTTCAATACAGCATGATGTTCATTTAGTAAATTATGGTCATTTAGAGTCAAATGGTCCAGTTGTTGGAAAGAAGTCCTGCATTCTAACCACTGGGATCGCTGTTGGGATCGTTTTATTTTATTTTAAGACGGCCAAAATGCGGAACACAAGGCTTCAACACTGTAGTCCACATACCAATCAGTTATGTAACGGAGACTACTTCCACTTCTTGTGAACAATCGCTGGGTAATTTGTATAGGAGCAAATATGAAACGGCAAATACATTTTGCTGGTATGCTTTAGGGCGGGGTTACTTCATTTTACAACATGAACTCTTTCACAGTGTGTTTGCACTTCATTAAAGTTAATTATAACATGTCTGGTCGCCTAAAAATGCCTCACTGAGCGTTCAGTTGTACTTAGCTCCTCCCTCTCGTGTCACTTCTGGTTGCAGAAAAAAACAGATGGTGAAGGCCTTAATGCCTCCAAAACCGTAGTCCCCAAACCAATGGGTGACATCCCGGTGACTACGTTCACGTCTTATATACAGTCTTTGTTTGTCCTTTTTTGACTTTATAATGAACGAACAAGATGTGTTGCAATGCATTCGTTCATCTGCTGTGAAGATGAAGACAGTAAGACAGTTTCATCACCTGATAAAGTCTTAGCAGAAAAAAAACAGCACTTTTTTTCCCTCATCAAAGCAGACTTCTCACTATATTGACTCAGCACAGGAATTGGTCTGGTCACTGTGGGGAAAACGGCATGGATCGGGCTAATGATCGACACTGAGACTCGTTCCCACAGAGCTCATAATAGCTCAGCCAGCTGTGCCGTTATTTCCAATGATGAATTATATTTTTTACCCACACAGAATTATTCTTTGCGACGGATGCTGTGCAGCGTCGGTGCTTGATTACATGAGCTTGTTTGTTTATCAAAATAATTATCAATCTCATAAAGGATCCGGGGTTCTTCATCAGGAATGTGCCGTTTGAAATTAGAGCAAAACGTGTGCAAATTAGAGCAGGAACATGTTTGATGTCGAGCACTTGCTGTTCCCTCAACTGCATACCAGGGAACGTATCTATATCTATAGACATCGAGAGGAGATATAGATATATAGATGGAGAGAGAGAGAGAGAGAGAGAGATGTAGAGAAAGAGATTTATAGAGCTACATATACATTTAAAGATATGGAGAAATAGAGATATGGAGATATATAGATATAAATATGTAGAGGTAGATACATAAACTTAAAATATTAAGATATCTAGGTAAGTAGAGATATGTATATGGAGATGTATAGAGAGTTATGTAGAGATGGAGATATATTGATATATAGACTTAAAATATAAAGATATGGAGATATATCAATATGTAGAGATAGTTATATGTAGATATATAGAGCTAGAGTTATATAGAGAAGGAGATGTATAGAGATAAAGACATACAGAGATATGTCGAGATAGAGATTTAAAAGTAGCGAGAGTTATATAGAGATAGATATATGTAGAGATATACAGAGATGGACATATATAGAGCTTAAGTTATATAGAGATATGTAGTGATGGGGATATACAGAGACATATAGACCTAAAATATAGATATCGAAATAGATATAGAGATATAAAGATATGGAGGGATAGAGATGTTTGGAGAAAGATGTGTATAACATAAATATATATTTTTAGCCATATTTTCCTTTGGTAAATTCATGTCAGACACCCGTAAACGTCAGTGCTGTCTGGACTTCAACACGGCTTCAACTGCTGTTAAACTCCAAACAGACAAGCCAGGGCCGGTCTACTGAGATTAGTAAAGCAATAAAAAGATATATCAAGACATTAAAGTGGATAAAATAAGAGCCACCGTGTCAGTGCCCTCGACAACAAAGCTAGACCCCCATATGGCCCATCAACTGCTGTGAGTTTTATCTCAGACGCCCAGTGGAGCCACAGTTACCTATAAAGAATATACTTTTTAATAGAAAAGATTAAATACTTTTTCCTTGCTACATAATAGTGATTATATTTGTATTATATTGTCATTATTGCTGTGTTTTCCCCCATTTATTTTCACTAAGCTTAATTCGATTATTGTAAATTCAATTAGGGAAACTGTGTCTCTAAATTATAACACACAGGAAATGTCAGAACTTTTGCATAAATTATTATGTATACAAAACCATCAGATGTGGCCACTGACACAGAATTCAACTTGTAGAAAGTCATTCAATGAACATAACTGGGAAAGGTAGGATGAAGATCAGATCAGATAAGGATTTATTGATTCACAGAGCTGGTTGTTGCGGCAGCAGGGACATAAATAAATACAGAGAAGAGAACTAAAATAGAATAAAAGTAAAAAATAGAAACTATACAAGAGCAATACAGACACAATTAGACAAAAGTGAAAGAGGGGTAATTAAAAGGAGCAGAATCCGCAAGAATAGCAAATGTCAATGATAAAAATTATAACAATTATTATTATTACTTCATAAGTAAAGATCACTGGTGTTGGTCTGTATACATATGGAAACCCTTATGTATATATAATAAAGCATTTGATGTAAGAGTACAAGATGACATGTAATAGTATAACATCATATAATTTTGTAAAGTAGTGTCGTATAAATATTATGGGGGTCTGCTGTGGGACACAGTGAGGTATTGCCAATGCTCCTTTATTGCCTTTGTCGCCATAAAGTTGTGTATTGTGCGTGAACGCCAAAGGCAACATTGGCAATTCTTGGCAGTGGAGTAACCTCTTGGGTTGTATGGCATTATATATCATTCATAGCCTGCATGCGCTCACCATTACACCGTTATTTACATGTACAACAAGGTTTTAATAAGCTGAATATTTTACACCATTAGTGCCTATGGATTGAAACAGCTGCAGCTATAATGTGAATTATCTTTTGTCAATTAAGCACAAAGGAAAACTCGTCCTGTGTCTGTTCTATTCAAGCTTGTTCAAAGGTGGTTTCTCTCATGTTTGTTGTTTGGAAGGACAGAGTGTCTCCTTCCAGTGCTGGTCTTCCTCTCTATAGATAAGCGACTTGGCGTCACATCATTTTCAGACAGCTTGGCAGCGAGCTCTGTATCTGAGAGTCAGAAGTCTGAATGCCCCAGTTACATCAATAAACGTAGCACATCAGTGGTTTGAGCGGTGGAGGAAGTATCAGCATATTTTACTTAAATAAAAGAAAAGTACTAATAAAGTACTGTGAAAATACTCCTCTACAAGTAATAGTCCTGTCGTGAAAATGCTGAAAAAGTGAAAAGTGCAATCATAAAAATGTACTTAAAGTACTCAAGATACACCTCACTAATATAAAACATTGATTCATATGATTCAAAGAAAAATAATTAAATCCTCACATTTGAGAGGCTGGAACAATAGAAGTGACATAATTACATTATTTTTCTTTCTTTTGTTGTCTATCTTATGCATATTTCAATTTATGTTTGTAATTTTGTAAAATTTTAAATATGATATAGGTGGAGGCTTCAAATAAGCCCAGTTGGCTTTTTGTCTCTTCCTGCTCTGTGATATTCATTTTCTGTTATGATTTTTTATTTTATTGTTTGAATTGTGCAAAATAAATAAAAAGTGTTTTTTTCTTTTTTGTACGAAGAAATTAATAAAATAACGATCAAAATAGTTGCCAGTTCATTTCCGGTCTACTTGTGAGCTAGACAACTAATTGTTCAGGCTGTACTATCTGTAAGGTAAGTGTACTGCAGTAAAAAGTACAATACTACTCTGAAGTGTTTGTGAGTACAAACAGAAAGTGGCATGAAAAGAAAATACAAACATCAATGTATAATGAAAGACAGCAGCTGCTCTCAGAAAATACAGGCTGACTCACCAGTGTATATCAATTAGTTATTGAGAGGAACAGAAACTCAAAGCTTATTACTTTATGAAACGTCAGTGATGTTATTTGCCATGCAAACAACAACTAAATGTAATATGAGGGTGAGAACAGCATCACTTACCGTCAGCAGCAGGGGGCGGCTCTCTTTGACGGCCCCCACGCAGCCCAAACAGCCAATCACCATGATTATGGTCCCCACCGCGATGAGCAAGTTGGCTGCCGACAGAGAGGGAAGGGATGATGACAGGGTGGCAAAGTTTCCCTGGGTCACGGAGAGCCAGACTCCCACTCCCAGTATGCCACATCCTCCCAACTGCAGAGGAAACACAGAGAGGCGTCAAGCCGTCAGCGAGGCAGCGAACACAATCAAACTCGTCTTTTTTTACAAGAAAGTTTGAGAAAGTGAACCCCCACTCAAAAAAAAAACCTGACGAACAAAAACAACATTTGGATCATCAGAGGAGCAAAACAATCTGAGCCTCCAAAACAACCCGGTTTGAAGTCGTAGCTAAACATTCGTCAAAATATGCTCATTTGCTTGAATTTGAGGCGAGAACCAGCTGCCAAGTAGCTTAGCTCTGCATGAAGACTGGAAACATGGGGAAGTCTGGCTCTGTGCAACAAAAACAAGATCTGCCCACTAGCACTTCTAAACCTCACTAATTAACATGTCATACCTCGTTTGCTTCAGCCAAACAAAAAGAAGGGCAAAAATGACAAATTGTGTCCTGACATCAAACAATAACACCCTGAAATATCTGCTAGTTGCTTGGCGACTAATCCCTGCCAGGAAACCGTCCCGCTATCCGTCACTGGAATTAGCTTTTTGACAATAACGAGAAATAAAATGTCTTTTGTTTATTTTTTGGCATATTGTGTAACTTTAAGACTAGCCTTTGTCTAGCCGTTTCCTTCTGTTTCCAGTCTTTATGCTAAGCTATGCTAACTTGCAGCTCGGTGTAACTCATGAAATCAGAATAGGAGCATTGGACTGTTTTCAGTGGTTTACAGTACAATGATTTGTTGTTGAGCTCTCTGGGAAGAAAGCCTAATACTGCTACGAAATTTTTCGTGCGAGTAGATTACATGCAAAGTCAACGCACAGACGCCATGCTTTCTACCTTGCTTTAATGCCACACTGGTGACAGAAAATGAGCATAATAAAGTCGTAATAGGAAATGTGATTTTACTACACTGTGACAAGAATGTGGATGAAGCATTAAGTAGCTCCACTGCTCGTTTTAGTCGTAACCACTAAACCGCAACTGTGAGTCAGTTTAGTTTAACCGTTAGCCGGTGGCAATGCCACAGTACAAAATGGCCGCCGCTCTGACCATCCTGCTAGAAATGAATGAGTTTCTATCATGTAGCTCATAGAAATATAATAGGAGTAGAACATATATTGAACAGTTTGCAGTGGTCATAACTAGTACAACATTATTTTACCAAAATAACACTTTTACACCTGTGGTTTGGTTCAAATGGTCAAAATAAAATGGCGGTGACTTAAAGCATGTCATGTAACACGTTGTTGCGCTAAATGTACTTATGTGACTGTTCTGCTTCATGAGCATTATTAGGCCTGATTGCAACTGGACCTGATAAATGATGAATAATGCTTAGTGGTTGGAAAGCAAGGCATCTCTTACTGTAATATTAAAGGAGGGATAGCGGCTGTATGGTCGTTCCTTTCTCACTCGCTTTTTAATGAGGAATTTCTCTTTTATCTTTTCGATGTACGAGGTGGAACTCTGCTCTCGTGTGCTAACACGTTGGTATTTTCACCAAATTATCCTGCATAATTATATAGGGGTATATAGGTTGTTCTAACCGATCTCTTTTAAAGTTCCCTCAATAAGCATATTCATTTAAATAATGCTTAAGATTTTTAATTTAAACCACATATGTACTCTCGCACAATTCACTGAGTGAGTCTGCTTTGCTTTCACGCCAAAGAGCAAACGGCAGAGTTTGAAGCAAACAAGTGAGGTGTGAAAGCTCCCAGAAAGATCCAAAACAACGCTAGCACAGAGATGTTTGGCGCCAGTAAAAGTGATACGTTTGAAGACAAACTCCATATTGTACTCCAAAAAAAAGCGGACAACTTTATGAACTTGAAATACTATTAGAATCAATAATAAAATTGCAACCCCATCTACAGCACTTGGCTGCTTTTGGCATTCATTTGATTAAGATCTGGGTAAAAAAATACTACTAAAATACAACTTATTATTTCTCTTTAGGTCCAGGCAACAAAAGCACGCTGGTTGAGGTTAGGGAAAGACTGTGGTTTTGGTTAAATGTTGATAATCACTTTGTGTTTTGTAAATGAACCTCATGCTGTGTTGAAAAAGGTTTGAAACTAGAGATTGACACCATACATTCATGTTTACAATGTTTACTGAGGGAAAAAATCAAGAGAGAAGTAGAGTCATTTATATAGACTTCTATACAACCAGAGGAGTCGCCCCCTGGTGGTCAGTAGAGAGAATGCCGCTTTAAGACATGAAACATATACTTCTATACAACCAGAGGAGTCGCCCCCTGTTGGTCAGTAGAGAGAATGCAGCTTTAACACATGAAGCATAGACTTCTATACAACCAGAGGAGTCGCCCCCTGGTGGTCAGGAGAGAGAATGCAGCTTTAACACATGAAGCATATACTTCTATACAACCAGAGGAGTCGCCCCCTGGTGGTCAGTAGAGAGAATGCCGCTTTCAGACATGAAACATAGACTTCTATACAACCAGAGGAGTCGTCCCCTGATCGCCATTAGAGAGAATGCAGCTTTAAGACATGAAACATATATTTCTATACAACCAGAAGAGTCGCCCCCTGATGGCCATTAGAGAGAATGCAGCTTTAAGATGCTTTTCAGAATTAAAGGTATCCCAAAATGCCACTTGTACACCTGTGGTTTAGTTCCCATGGTACATATGGACAACTGACATACATTGAGATCCAAAATAATTAGCATTTCTTCAAAACATTTCCTCATTATTTTAATAGTTAACATAATGTGGTCGGCATGACATTTCCTTTAAAACGCGTTCGCTGTTTTCCACTTAATTTCTGGGCGACTGTTGGCCCACCTCAACCCTGTCTCATTGTAATAACTGTTTTGATGCACATTGTTTGTAATTCTTTGAACATTTCAAAGAAAAAAAAGTGTGACTTTTCCATGAATCACACTGCTTAGGCTAATTATCACCTCCACTAAAGAGGTTTGGTGTTTAATATTTCAGAGCAATGTTTGAAGAATCCAGCTGCTCTGGGAGAAAATCTGCACCCTTCGGAGTCCAAAGATGATGTTTCTTCATCTTTGAATTTCCAAAAGAATCACAGCAGGTCTGCCTTCAGAGGCACAGAATGATAACGAAAAACAGTGACAAATATATGAAAGGATCATCAGACGCATCTGTGGGAAACATCCGTCGTACAAACACTCGCACTACGGCCACTTGCCAGATCTCCCAGAGGCAATAAGATTTACATGGCTAAATACACAATTATTGTTTCTCCTCTCTCAACTTTTCTTTCTATTTCCAGCATGAACACAAGTTCTCATTTAATGAGCTCTGGAAGTAGGGCAAGGCGAAAAAGAAAAAAGGGGGCAGGTTTCTGTTCACTTTCTAACACGCCGAGGAGCGTCTCTGGGTCACGATGAACCCTGATTACGCTCCAGAGCTGGCGCCGTGATGAAGATTGGACGCAGTGAGGAGGGCGAGGGATCAAGGAAAGGGATCAAGGAAAGGGAACGCTGAGAATTGATGCTGGTGAACATTTTGAGGTCAGATTCTTCCGCTCATCAGAGTGGAGGATACGAACATAGCAACATCTATAGAATTGTGTGTTTACACATAGCATTTATATCCCATTGCTATCAAGTCATTGCTGGCTTCATCCATCTATTTTAATAGGGGTGCAACGGATCTTAAAACTCATGGTTTAGTTTGTGTCGCGGATGTAAGTCGTGTATCGGATCAGCAAAAAAAAAAGAGAGCAAATATAAGTTTTAGAGTTTTTGCCACCGATAACGATTGCCGATCCATATCGGTCGATAAAGTATATTTAGTTTTGTTATAGAAGCTGGTCTACAGGACTCCACAAGGCTTTAAACCAGTGGTTCTCAAACTACTGTTTTTTTAATCATTTTCTTTATAATCGTTTATTAATCCCAGAGTGGGGGAATTATTCTCTGCATTTTACCCATCCTCACACATATCTCACACTCATTTTGTTTTGTTTGGCACAAATTGAACGTTATTGTTATTATCTTATATTCAGTGCATAAACAGGTTAATTGCAGCCACAGATATAACTTTATTTTAATTGTTCTAACAAAGTGATTGAACATGTTATTTTATTTTTGTCTGATGGAGCAATCTGGTTTACTTGAAACTGATTTTAATTTTCTTTATTCTAATCACAAAAAGTTATTTCAATAACAATTCAGCATGGACCGACCATTTTGATAGAATTTTGTTGCGGCAGAGAAGCATGAACATTTTTCTTCCTCCAAAGTGAGGCGTGACATAAAAGGTTTGAGAACCACTGGTTTAAACCATAAAAATGTCTAAATGATATCCCTTTTCTTTGCTATGTAGTCATAATGATTATTTGCATAAAAACACACAATACTGTACGCATATTGACAGAACAAATCTTTCATTAGTAATTTTAATGATGTATTTTAAGCTGTTTAGAATGAAGTTAAACAAACCATAATTCATCTCTAACATCTATTTTATGTTGCTGTGAAAAAATGACTTCCAGGTTTCCCGCCAAAATCAAAACTTTACAAGATAACATTTGAACACATTATGATAATGTTATAATTTACCTTCGCTCATTACTACTTTTCACTGAACAGAGCCTGCATGCATCACAATGTAACTTAATGGAACCTCCGTACGTTAGCCTTTAGCACGTTTGCGGTGCTGCTTGCTCTCCTGCTATCAGTTTCCACATAGATGTGTTGTTCACAATGTAAATGTGTCAGGGAATAGAAATTATTTGCATAATTGCTACTGAACAAGCAGCAGTACAACTTTATGTCACACTGTGATGGCTAAACTGTAACTAATCCGCTGGATTACGGATCAACATGCTTAGGTTATCTTAGCATAACGACTGGAAACAGAGGGAAACAGCTAGCCTGATTCTAAATCTCGCTACCTCGCATTTTATATCTTATAATTTTCCAAAAAAAATCAAAGTGACTGAACGCCGGGAAACAGTCACACGTCCATTCTACTCTATTCTATTTCTATGCTCAGGATTAACTTCAAGCAAACATTTAATCATCACAGTTCCCTAACCTTGATCTTGTTTGTATTGAAGTTCCTTCCAAGTGGCAGCTTTTACTTTCACTATGATCACATCTGGTCTTGATTAGCACCAAACCCAAAACAAAACTGCCGTTTAAATCTGTACAGTCACACAGATCCGCAGTGTTTAAATGGATAGCGCCATCTGGACCGCCTCCTCTTCTCACAGCACGTCTGTGAGTTTGCAGCAGAGCGTCTGATTCTGGCTGCTGATTAAAACGAGGCCCAGTCAGAGAACATAGTTTTCTTCAATAAATATCACTAAAGGTGGCCCAGGAATGCCCACATTGATATGATTTAGATATGGCGATGAAAGGAAGTCTCTCTGAATTATCTCCCCTATAAAATATACATGCGCGGTGGATTTACTCGACTCCCGGGATAGCGAAGTGTAACACAGGTGGATGGTTTAATGACTACATTCACAGTACGGTGCTGCCAATGCTCTGATCTCGCTGCAATCATCATCTTATAAGTCTACAGGTTCAGGAATACATATTAATATAGGGTAATAACGTCGGTATGATTAAGGTCCTAATCTGAATTTCGATTCACACATGAATAAAATTTGAAGCTCTCGGGGGCCGAGGATTAGTTCATGAGTACCGCAGCATGAAATGTTAGTTTGAATTCCCAAACTTCATGTATTATTTCTACTGTGACACTTTGATGTGTGAATCATGTATTCATTTCCCCCCAAAAGAGTGAAACCTGGTCTCCTCTCACAGTGGTAGCCTGGTGATGAGGGTTTTCTTTCAACGTCTCATGTTTCCAAAAGGGTGATGAGGTAGTTGTTTGTTAAATAATTAGTATTGCTCAGAACCTCAGGGCAGATTGTGTTGCATCATAGACACGTTAAGTATTAATAAACTATTAATAAACAGGGTGCGGAGCTTCAGGAGAATTTTGTAACTTTGCACACTTAAGAGCTTTTCATACGTGACTCTGTCACAAATAGTTTACTGATAAAAGCCCTATTTACCTGTCAAGGGATTAAATGGAAAAGGGCTAATTCATTTTTAGATGCTTATAGGTGGTCTAATGAATCTACCATTTAATACTTGACTTCTTTATTTACAGGGCTTGTACAAAGGCAATAAAGTAGTCCACGATTATGTGTTATAAGTAACACTAATTCCCTCCTCAACATTGTGTAGGTTGGTTTTCGGGGCTTTGCTGCTTACACTCGACGTCTTCTTGCTTCTCCATAGTGCATTTTGTTCGTACGCCCTCTGGTGTAACGGAGAATAATGCAACGAACATTGAGCTTAAAAGCATTGTTTCTGAGGCCTCGGAGCTCGTGCGTAATCTGCAGCGACGCCGAGTGTGAACAAAGCTTCAAGCCAGCGGGCATTCAGGAAGCTTTACATGTCGAAACCCAAGAATTACAACTTCCTGGTCCGTCACGTGATGCCATTGGTGCCGAAGAGACTGTTTCACAAAGCATTACATTGGGTGACTTAAGGGCCTTGCACACAGCGAGACATGCGGCTTATTACTTAAACACTGGTTTCAGATCAGTTCTCCGTATCGCTATCCGTCAACCTTGTGATCAAAGGACCGCTCTCTTTCTCCTGAGCCACGGCTGCCTGTAAAGATAAGGGCTTAAAGATATAGATATAGTTAAAAAAAAAAGGATATTATCCTGGTTATAATTTAAACACTGACACCAATGTGTATTAATCAGGTTAATATGGTCATTTCTAGATTGTAAGCCAAAGTCCTATGTTAAAAATGCACCATTCCTTTCCAGGACATCATATTAAAACAAAAGATTAAGGTTCAGTTCAGGTGCAGGTTCAAGCGATTTGATTGATTTGGTTGATAAAAAGATCATGGTTTCGGTTAAAACAACTTCTTGGTTCAGGGTTAGGGTCCAGGTTAAAAAACTCTGCCGTGTTAAAATCCAATGTTTTGTTGATCCTCCTCCATCTAGACTTTGGCTGCTCACCAACGCCACATTATTTACTACTTTAATCCCAATAGACAACATTCACAAATCCTACAGGGCAATGCTTTTTTATGCAAAATGACTTATTTCCAAGAAACTTGTGCTCAAATCTCTGGTAGTGTATTTTTAAACCCCTAAACCAGGAGCCTTAAGTGTACGTTCACATGGATGCGGCTCTGCACATACAACAAGCCTTCTACTGTCTTCTTTTTGGGGCATTTTCCACCATGCGCGACAGCTAACCGTTAGCATACTGACAGCGTTGATCGAGCGACACGCAAACAAATCAGTGATGAATTCAATCTAAAATGTGCATTGCGGATGTTTTGATGTTAGGTTAGGTGTTGCTGAGTGAGACACAAGAACACACGATTCAAAGTGGCGCTTTAGTGTGATTCTTTGTGGAGAAACTCAGTTTTGCAGATCTGTCGATGAAATCAAATAATCAATTAGTCGGCAAAATCGACTACAAATCTTTTTGGTCGAGGACGGCCCTAATTTACTGAAATAACCGACGCTGCCGGCTCTTTTTTTCTTTGGAGGACGTCTACTTTCAGCTCAGGCTTGATCTACACCGGCTTCTGAGAAGAAAAAACATCTGGCTCTTTAGCTGCTGGGTGTTTGATTTTCTCCTCCAGCAGTCGGTGGGCAGGTCGGGGAAGGTACACCTGGCTCGTCTAAGCTGCTTTCCTGAAATCCTTTTCGTGGGCGGGCTGGAGTGAGCCTCCGGGGTTCAAACACGTTCACGAGCAGCTTGAGAACCAAAACTAAATCCATGTGGAGCTGCTTTTGTCTTGGATTTCGATTTCCAGTGGACTCGGCACAATGAGCAATCCTTTTACTCTACACAGATTCATTTGATTTGTACATACAATATTTAACTAAATGGAACATTACACTGATTTGCCCGATGAGGCATGACATTAAACTTCAATATTTTGAACTGAGAAAGGCCATAAATGCTTTATCACAGATTAAATTTGAATAACATCTGAAAGGTTAATAACTTCTGTTAGACTGCGTGGCCCAAGGCCTTCCTGTATCCCTTCTGAGGATCGACGTTTGGTAAATGTTTCCATCTGACATTTTAGTTTCCATCCACACCAGCCCTCGCGCTTCCCGGGTGTCAGGACTGAGCACCTTTTGAGAACAAGACTGGGCGGCCATCATTGATAATCGTTTTTTGTTTTGTTTTGTTTGAACCATTAAAACAAACATTAAATCCTCCGCCGTCAGGACATTCTACCGTGTCCAAAGCAAGGCGCTGTAGAATTCCTGCTGGAAACTACACAACACTGAATGTTTCAAATAGACGAATGTAAAGACTTTCTGACATGGGACAAGTCCCAAATGGCAAATGACTAGGTTGAGTTAGGAAGCTGATTGAAAACAAAAAGTATTTAATCCAAATCAGATGATATAATCCATAGAGTCATCTCAGCTAAATCACACACACTCACAAATAATTCCCAGTCTCTTCTAGTAACCAATGCAGATCATCGTGAATGTAGTTTCTGAGGTTTTGAGATTTCTGCCATTAAGACTCGCTGTCAAACGTACTCAATGGAGGCGAATGGCATCAGATGTGTAGTTCCCACAGCAATGAAAAACGTTTAAAAAAAACACCATTAAAAAGTACGGTCGGCACAAGTGCTTCTCCACTATATAACTTCAGAATAAAATATTTCAGGAGAAAAGTTGGTGGTTTATCAGCGTGTGATTATTATGTATTTGTGTATTTTCATGTGTCATTGGGTTTGGCTTTTTGGCTTTTTGTGTGCCACTTATCGGCACGTGAAACGGTCGCGGTTAGGTTTAGTTAGTTGGGTTTAGGAAAAACATTATACTTGTGCTTGGTTAAAATAACTACGTCAACAAAGTAAATATCATACGTAAACAACGTAACATAAGTATGGAAAAACCTCACTCACGTAAAACAACAACAACGACTCTTTGAGTGCCACTACAAGTCCCATTTGCTTGTCACACTACATGCCGTGTTGAGTGTATCATCGTTATGAGGATGCGTTTACAGACTACACGGTGTACAAATGACACGCAAAAAGCAAGTGACAGTGTTTTTTTATAGCTAAATGACCTACAAATTGGATTATCCCGAGGTACCAGGATGCTATTGAGTCTTCAGACCATCAGGAGAGATTGAAAGAGATCCTGAAAGAGTAATAAAATTAGTTTATCGACATAGGAAAGTTGAAGAAAAGTCTTTCTATGGCAATCAGATCCCATCGTTACGTCATATTTAAGGGGGTTTCTCTAAGGGTGTGGAGGATGGTTACACTGCCCTGACAATTGTGACAATTTTACAGAGATTTTGTGGCAAACTCTGGTCGCTATAACTGATGGTGAACGCCTCCAGTCGGCTGATGATTGAGTTGGAACCAGGAACAAACAGAGAGGAGAGCAAGAGTGAAGAGAGCAAGCGTGAAGATCGTCTCACTGATTGAACCGACGCTAAGAATAAAATAACTTTTACAAACTTTTGTTCTATCGGCTGCAGCAGGAACAGCCTGGTTTCGTAGTGAAGACACCAGTAATGTGGGTGGTCTCTGTTTATTGATTTTCTTTCTCTCTTTTTGCTCCAGCCTTTTGCACAATCCAACCACATTTGTTTGCTGAAAAGCTTTGAACTCAAGTGAAATATAAACTTAGCAGGCTGGATAGCAGATTTATCTTGCTAACAGGTTGAAGTGTTGAGAGTAAATTGTATATTCTTTAAGATACTCGTTTTATCCACCAGCTCTCCTGAGGGCTATGCACTCCCTCCGTGGTGTTATTTTCAAATGTCGGCCCCTAGTCAGCAGGAAAACGCCGATCATTCAGTTATTCTTAGGCTTCTATTGGAAGCAGAGGATGAACATGATCTTGATATATGACTCAACTAGAATTAACGCCTATGAATTGTAATGCCATTGCTGATGAATTTACATCCACATCGGTCCAAAATGTTCATGAATTGCATTTTAATTATTGAGTTATGGCTAAAAGTGTGTTCTGTGAGGTCACAGTCAAAATTGACCAACAGAGTCTCATCAATTCAGTCTCCAGTGCCGAAAACATAATGCCTCTGCACACTGGTGTCACTGGAGTGGAGGCACGGAAATCCAGTACAGGATTACACTTGTCATTTGGCGCCCATAAAACTTGATTTTGTAAAAAAAACTAAAAGCGTATTTGAGAGATTTTTCAAGGTGGTTGTGATGGAACACAACTAGAGCTGGGCTCAGCTAGTAGAAATTGTTGAAAGACATTTGCTCAGCAAAGCAAATGCCATCCGTGATTGCCATGGTCGACCCCATGGAGGAGTTTATGAGAGCTGCTTCAGAGCACTTACTTCGTTGGTAGGCAGTATCTTTTGGCATCATTGGGCAAAAAGTCCAAACATAACCTTTCAGCATATTGTAATTAAAGTGGTTTGAGTGAAAACTATACTTCTGTTTTCAGGCTTCAGTCAATCTGGCCCATGACCGGAGATTCTGGCCAGTCACAGCTGTTCCTATTGACCCGGTATTGGCTGAATACAGATTCACATGCACATCCAGGTCACTGTGAGGACGGGTGTTTAAGAATGAATGACTAGTATTTGTACAGGTTACTGCAAGAAGGATGATGAAAGTCAAACACGTCAAAGTTAAAACATGATCCCAGTGGGTGTTGGGAACCGTAGAATTAGGTCTCTGCTCTTTGCAGATGATGTGGTTCTGTTTGTTCCATCAGACCATGACCTCCAGCACGCAACCGAGTGTAAAGTGGTTGTGATGACAGTCGGTACCTCCGAGTCTGAGGCCATGATTCTCTGCCGGATAACGGTGGGATCGGGTCCTGTTCATGGATTGTGAGACGGATAGGCGGTTTGATGCGGCGTCAGCAGTGATGCTGGCTGAAATACCCTCCTTAGCCTGCTACCCCCACAACCCGCCACGGATAAGCTGAAGATAATGGATGGTTGGTGCTATGAATACTCGTACAGCTTCTTGTATGAAGCTTGTGCACATGGGTGTGCTCGTCTGGAGGGAGGGGCGTAGGACAAAGGGCAGAGCGGCAGGATTTTCTAATTCTGGCATTTGGCTTGTCTTTTCCAGAAAACTTGAATTACAAAATATGCTGAAAGGCTTTTTATGGAATTGTTGCCGTATGCCCTATAAACACACAGCCTACTCCAGCTGTGAATACAGCCGCAAAAACAAGAAAAGGTTTATGTATAATCTCATCTTCACATTAAAATATAACTGCTTTAGCACATAACAGTTTTGTATGGACAAAACGTTCATTCATGTTTTTACATGTGTAACATGGAGCACTTTGTGTCAACAAACATTGAGACTTACGAGTGCTCACAACGTTGAATCCTCTTATTCCAAACAGAAAAATGTAAACTTAATAAGCCCAAATCATGCATTCTGCAAAATGAGTGTTTTTGAGCCAAACAGGAAAAACCTTTGGGCTGTTTGCTGCTTTCGGATTGGGAATTTGAAGATGCTCGACATCCGACCAAATTGTTGCCATGGAGAGCGGAAACACCAAACTTCCCTCCAGCGCCTCATTCTCTGGTTATATTCAGACCTCAAGTGCAGAGAGACGCTTCAACACAAACCCAGGCAGCTAGAAGCACAGTAGATAAATGTCATCATCAAAATGCGCTGCTAATTAAATCAAGACAAACTAACATCTTTAAGCCAATGTGTTGAACATATGTTAGGAAAATGAAACTGGTAATTGAAAACATTGCATAGTTTGTCAACGCATAAACTATGGAAGGTTATTAACACCAATCAAGTTTCACACCAGCAGTCAATTTGCAAAGACAAACTGCACCCCTCCCCCATCCATTTTCCATTTAAAGTAATTTATGGCTAATGCTACGCCCAATGTTCCCCTCATCTGTTCATTTTGGCAAAGTAGTTTTTTACTAGTAGTGAGAAGAGAAGAGAGGAGAAAATAACAAAAACATCCTTCTTGTTTGCAGCAGGAATAATGCATCATGTGAGAAAAAGGATCTCACGTGAAATCAAAGAGTCAATAATGGACCGTGAAATGCATTATGCGGTGCATTCATTATAATGCTTTGCTCTTTGATCTGGATTGTCGCAGGAGGTACACGATTACGTTTCATCATTGATGTGAAAGGCAAAAAGAAAATATGCTGATTTAAACCTACTGAATATGACATGAAGCCACAAAGACGGTGATAACCAGTTATTCCCTCTCTGAACATTTGACAAACATTAAGGAAGTCGTTGCTTTGTAAACCTCAGACACTCAAACTAAATTCTGCATTATTTTAAGTTGAGATTTACATAAACCTGTTACAATGCATCCATAATCGTGTCACTCTAGAAACATTATGCAATTTAAAGGCCTTTGGAGCTTGTGTCACACTTTCATATGGTGTAAAAAAAGCATACTCACTAATCATATCAAGAGATTTGCCTCTTCATGTAAGTGATTTAAGGGACAGACAAATCTCATCCCACAAATCTCTTATTTGATCTTCTTTGACATGAAATTGCTTTGCCAGAATTTAGCAATTCATGGCGGGAAAGATTAGAGCCCACGGAAAATATACTGTAGAAGGGTTGATGCGTCATTGAGACAAACTCTCCCTCCTACCCGCAGGCCTATGCAATTCCTCACCTGTCCACTAGTTGGCCATTTTTAGTTTTTAGTTTTAGCACATCTGTACTTGGTTTAATTATCAGCGTCGGACGTCATGATTTATTATTTTCTCAACGTGAAGTTGATTCCTGGTATTGAGGGCCGGGTCATGGAAGAGGGTGGGATGGGCTATATCTGGTGTCCCTGGTTCTTTAAATCAAAGTCCCTTTGATATTTTCACATTGACAATGTTTCCTCACACTTCGAGGACACACCTCCTACAGTTGTCGCCCCCTCTGTTGCATGTTTTAGGTTTGCAGGGAGGGAGGGAAATTGAGGGAAATCCAAGTCCAAGGAAGAGCGCTGAGCTTCGAAGCAAATTTAGTGGCCAAACTGTGGAATTACATGCCCCAGAAAGACTTTCCCCCATAGACTTATATTGGAAAAGTGACAACTGTAAGTCAGCAGATATTTTGTTGTTGTTGTGAAAATCAACTTCCAAGTACAAACCCTTAAATTGACATTATTTAAATTATAATTTTGTAAAAGTTGTAAAATGTACTGATATACAAATCCCTCGTTATTTTCCTTCCTCAGTTTATATGAATGAGCCAGAAAACGAGGTTTGATCGAGTGCTGGGGGCGGAGTTAAAGGAAACGCTAGTGCGCTTGCTCTTTAGGTCCATGGATGCAGAACCAGTGCAGAACATCCAGGTAATGATATACTCTGAATACAAACATTTTGGGCCTAATGCACTTGAGCACTGAGCCACTGAGCAACATTCATTGCCTCCCCACAGCTCTCAACATGGCGATGACTGAGCCGGTGGCTTGCAGCTAACGGTGCAAACAGCGCAAACAACGGCAACAGTGCTGACAGCTAAGCGTGTTTACCTGAGGGGAACCGGAGGGTTGGCGCTACGCTTCCACAACAACATCACCTGCAACCAGTGCTAACTGCTAGCCTGCTAACATGTACTGAAAGGGATGTACTGTGTACATGTTCATGTCAAAATAGCATGAAAGAAGCTTGGATTACAACTCACACGGAAGAGGCTCATCCAGTTGCACAGAGGATGGGAGACGTCCTTCCTAGCTCAGATAGACATTAATCTTCTGCCATTATATTAATGCTCTGAATGTCATCCAGAGAACCTTTAAGGAGGTTGTTTTGGTAAGTTTGAAAAGAAGCTCACTTCCCTGTTTTTGCTGCTTTTGCTGACCTCCTACAGTGTACGTCTCACCTTGCTGCAGTGATCTATAAGTGTTCTCCGAGGGGTGGTCACTTCATCATAACATCCCCGCTGGATGTGTTTATGGGTGCATCAGGACACACTTTAACTACAGCTGTGCAGCGATACACTGATTTACAGCTCGCTGTTCTTCTAGTAACCTTGTCTCAAAGAACTGCTCCGAAAACTTTTCTTTTGCCCGGCCCGTTTGTCTGCATTTTGGGAAGGATTTCTGTTGCCAGTAGGAGTTTGTTGGCAGGTCACGTCTATGTTTAATCTAGCATGAGATAAAGGCACACATTTAAGATGCATTATGCTTTCAGGGTGGTATCTGTCTGTGGGTTTGTACCTGATGTGGGTGCATGCTGAATATCTGAATGCAAGTTTGACGAATTCATTCCAGCCCCTGAATGCTTCACCCGACAAACAAATCTGATCTCTATCTTATTCTATTTGCAGAGTTGGTGTGATGAAATGTAATAAAAAGCCGGGAGGATACGGTGCTACACAATCAAACAGCCTCTGCTGTAATATTATACCGATGCAATAAGCTCCAGTTAAGTGGGTTTTAAAACAGAACGTGTGACGTAATATATGATGAAGCAGTTCAGTAAAGTTGCCCTGAATTCATCATGGAATGACAAATGAATAGCGTGAATTACAAGCATGTAGAAAAGCTCCAAAACAATAAAAAACGTTTGATAAAAGACTTCATAATTCGTTAGCGTTACCGCAAAAGTCTCCGTGAGAATCAATTTCTTCATGATTCGTTCTGCAGAGGGACGCTGCGAAATGATGTTTTTCAGTCCCTGCTGGGTTTATGAAGTGCATTTCTTTTTAGACATTAGTTGGGTAGTTTCCCGTCGTGTGTGTGTGTGTGTGTGTGTGTGTGTGTGTGTGTTTGTGTGTGTGTGTGTGTGTGTGTGTGTGCGTGTGTGTGTGTGTGTGTGTAATGGAATTTCAGCAGAGATGAAAAAAAATGGAGCTGACGGGGCCAAATGTCCTACAAAGTGCAGTACAAGAACAAAAGCCTGTTAATTTTCTATTAGCACAACAAAAGGCATTTAAGTATCGCTGTTTTTTTATGTGCTTTAATAATTTATTAAACAAAGTATCTGGGGTGAATATTTGACCACAGCTCTTTCACAACTGTTAAACTGTGATATTTATATTTCCTTTTTGAAGTCTTGATCTTTCAGAGGAGTAAACAAAGCTCACTGCCTCACTTCATGGGTCTTTCTTGGCGCAATTTCACTTCTCTGCATACTAAATATGTTGTGAGTGTGCAGTTGTTTGACAGTTAATCGAACCCTAAAAGACCAGAAAGACTATTCTTTCGATCAGCATCTCACTATAAGTGATTAGATTCGACATGAAGACGTGTTTTTGTCACACTCACACAACCTCTGTTTGGCCACTGACCTCTTAATAAGTATAAAATAAGGCCTTTTTTTAGTTTAATCCAAACTTTAACTTTAACTGCATATTTAGCAATGCATAGTAATGATGTAAGTATTTCATTTAAAACTAAATGTTATGCAACTATAACATCACATGTGTGTTTCATATTCTTTGATCAGATAGGTCTTGATTTAAAGATGCTATAAATGAAATTGGACGTGTTTCTGTTGCCTCTTGACAGCTCTCAACATGGCGCCGGCTGCTAACAGCGCAAACAACAGCAACAGTGCTGATGTTACTAACAGTGTTTACCTGAGAGGGAGCTGGAGGCTGGGTGCCAGTAAAGTACATTTTCTTATTAAATTCCTGCACAGTTGGTTTCTTTTGTTAAATAAAAAAAATTTCTAACTGATATCGCTCAGGGTCGGGTATAAAAAAAAGAGGGGAATATTGCTACAAATATGAAAAAGTGTCTCCAAAGATTTCAGTATTTAATCAACAAGCAGTATTTTTTTAATCATTCAGCCGAGTTTTGGATTTCTTTCTCGACCAAACAGAAGTTGAAGAAATAAGGATTTGAACTTGGAAGAAAATGTAAAAAAAGTCAGAGAGGACTCGCTGATGCCGACTCCTTCACGCAAAGAAGAAGGAGGGAAGCTACACGACAGCCTCCCATTAAGAGTAATATCCCAGTCTTTGTTTGTATCAATAGAGACTATTTACTAAATAGAGCGGTTTTATTAACTGATTTCCAGCGAATAACAGAGAGAGTGTGAATGAGGAAATGTGGAGCCAGCTCATCCCTCCACATTAACGTTTACATTTACATGCACTGATTGGTTAAATAATGATTCAGATCTTTTTACTTCAATAAGGTTCTGAATACATTCATGTGAAAGTAGATTGCATTCCAACTCAATCTTTCATCTTAATATCGGATGTATATCTGATTTCTTTCAAAATTATCATCAACGGATTAATTAATTATGAAAATACTGGTAAATTGCAGCACTAAACCTCTTACAAACAGCCAACAAATACCGGTTTCCATGCGTTCATATTCTAAACACAGTCATTATCACACAGTCATTATCACACAGCACAAGCACAGAAATAACCAATATATCTACATTTTGTCCTGAACACAACCCAAAAAGCTGATGAGTCCACAACTTGTTTCGTTTCTACAGAGGTTAACCCGTTACAACGGCCGCAATGGGACCGATACACTTCAACAAAATGGCCGCCGCTGTGACCGTCCTGCGAACCTGGACTTGAATGGGAATATCCCTCCTGCTCCCATTTTCTTTCCATGGGATATTCAGTACCTAACATTGTGCCCAAGTACAAACAGTACTCCGCCACTGGATGCTGGAAATGTTTTGCAGCTATTCTCTCCTGGATCTGGCTTCCTTTCATCACACACACACACACACACACACACAGTGGAATTTCTAAATACCCGCCTCTGGCGTCTCAGCATCCGTCCAACTGAGCCTGCAGCGCCTCATGAAGCCTGGCAAACTCACAGACGGGCAGAGTTAGCTCACAGTTAGCGCTCACCGTTAGCCACATCGCACCTGCAGAGGAGGGCACGGCTCGGCTCTCAAACACTGACCTACTTTTTTCTGTTAAAGCCCGACGGCCTCAGCTCGGCCTGGAAATCGGTTGTTCTCCACTTCGGAGGAGAAAAGGGTCCGGACAGCAGAGCGAGAGGTGGAGGACGTTGGATAAGAAGAGCCGTCTTTAAAGACAATATTCCACGTCATATTCTCGCTTGCATTCAGACGCGCATATTCCAGTTATCGTAAAAAAAAAAACGACCCCATCACAGAGGCCAGTGAATCCCATGGGATATTTTGAGCGTTTCCAAAAACCTGTTGATATCCAAGTCCTTCATACTGTTTGAAGACATGTTTAGTTTAGTTTATTTTCTGGATCCCCATTAGCTGACGCCTTAGCGGCCGCTAATCTTCCTGGGGTCCACAGAAAGAAACATGCAAAACATAATGTGAAACAAACAGTTAAAAATAATACAAATAGAATCAAAATAAAATAGTACAGTCAGATACCTAGTGCAGTTCAACCATAATTTATACAAGAAAAAACAGATGACTAAAAAGCAAAGGAAACCATCAAGTGATTGATGTGCTGAGGTGCGCCTTTAATTGTTTTTTGAATGACAGATTATTACCAGTATGACTAATATGAGGAGGTAGTGAATTCCAAGCAGTAATTGCACGAAAAATAACTATGTTTGAGGAGGTTTGTTCTTGGGGTTGGAGGTATCAAGTGACCTAAGCTAGCATTCCTTGTGAGATGGTTATGTCTGTTAAATGAATATTGTAATTGATTGAAGAAATAGTCAGGTGTCTGATTAAATACTACCTTCCTGAAAAACGTGAGGAGGCTATAGTGAAGTGGAGTTTCCACTGAGAACCATGACAGGCGAGAGTGCATATATGCTGTGTTAATTCTAATTGAACACACATGTATTTATAAAGTAGCTGCGTTTCTCCTTCAGAAAGGTCATCTTTTTGTCGTCATCAGTAGCGCCTTACATTTGAAGATACAAACACACAAGATAAAAGATCAAATATATAAAGAAGCAACAGGGATGAAAGATATATACAAATTAAAATAAAGTCATACATATATATATTTAAATATATATATTTAGATCTTGTGATCTTGTTGTCACCCTCACCCACTTTTCTCTTTCCATTTAGCGCATTTTACACTTCCACTTCATGCACTCAGGCGCGACTCCCACCGACACCTCGGAAAGAGTGCGACAAAAGTAAAAAAAAACTTCAATTACATCCGAATTTCCAAAGGACTTCCACTGTCCTCCTGGGAAAGGAGAATCCAGCTGGCCTCGTTCCACTTACACCTCTCCCCAGTATGTAAATCAAAATGTATTTAACCCAGCGGGTCAAACTGTGCTGCTAGTAGTTTATTCCTAAGGTTGCGTGTGCGTGTGCGTGTGCTATATAATACACTGTGCTCGTCATCCAAATGCAATCTCAACTCTCAAACTGCGTTAAGACGCCAATTACCGAGTCCACGCAGGAGGGAAGCTCAGCAAACTCAAAGATCTCTGCAGGCGTCTGCTGCCGTCCACAATCCACAGCTACACATTAGTGAGGGGAAGATATCTGCATCCAGGAACTACGGAGACTTCCTTTTTTTTTAACCTCGGCCGCACGGCGTTTCACACTAAATCATCTCTGTGAGTCCGGATGCTCGATATCTTCCGATCTGGTGGGAGGCTGTGAGGCAAGAAACACACACTCTGGGGTTGTGATGCTTCGGGGAAAAGATCTTTCTCCGGCAGCTTCTCACACAAGCAGGAAGCAGAGAGACGTTGGCGTGTGGCCTCTCTCTCTCCCGTGTTGTAAAGCCTGCCGCCGTCATCTTCCACACAAAACAGGAAAAAGAGGAAAACGTGTTGCTTTACAGTTTATTTTTTATTTTTATTGACCTGTAAAAGGTTTCCCCGATGAGATTAGGAGCGAGAGACACTGGTGTGTGAGCAACGTCAGCGGACAGGAAGTAAACGTGGACCCAAGCGGTTTCCTGCCAACGCAAATCCGTCAAAAACAGAGTTTCTCCAATATTTCCTGCCATTAATCCTTTTAGCAACAACAATAATACTAATAATCAAGCAAACATTTACATAGACCATTAAAAGACAGTAGATGCTAAAATAAAAAAATGGACCGTTAAGAATAACTACAATTAGAAAATGTGTATATCATTTTTTATACATTGTTATACAATTGATAATCGATTAATCCAAATCATAATGGACATGTTAATACATTCTCAAAAGAGTTGTTGCAGCTCTGAACTTTCCAGAGTCTCACCCAACACCTTCATCTTCGAAACACAGTCATCATCAAACTGCCCAAGTACAAACACAACCTGCCTTCACGGTTTAACTTCAACGTGCAGCGATGGCGCACTTCTAAAGACTAGAAGAAGAGGGAGAAGAAGAAGAGGAAGAGGAGGATGTGCCTCTACGTTCTCCCTCCATTCCGCTGATGCTCACTGAACTCTGGAATGACGTTCTGAGAGTGGACGGGTCACTGAAAGTCTATAGCGCGTTGCAGAGTTGAAACCACCGCCCTCAACAACCCCCCAGCCTATAAATAAACTGGTTGAGAACATGGAGAAGACCCGGGGAGGACATGCAGAGGGAGGAAGAGGAGGGTGGAGAGCAGGGAGAGACTCTGCAAAGGGTAATCAATGAATCTCTAATCTCCTGAGAGTTCTCTCCTCCCCCATCGCTCTGAAAACCAGCCAGCCAGCCACACACGCACACGCACACACACACGCACACACACACACAGACCTCCAGCTGCCTGCAGGTCTGTTCTCGTTATATCGACTGGGATTGGGAGGAGACTGATTTGTTGCCGCGGCGCTCGGTTTGTCAGACGCGGCGACAGCAGTCATCAAGTCCCAAGGCAAAGTCAGAGTGGAGACACACACACACACACACACACACACACACACCTAATATGCTGCTGCTTATTTCCCTAACGACACGGTGCTAAAACCGCCCCATAAATCACGCGCCGTACATGTGCACATCCTCACCAGCACACCGCTGGCTAAAAGCGCACACCATCTGTGTGGAAACTATTTGGTCCTTTTTTAATTTCGTGCGTGTGTTTTGTTTTACGATGAAATAACTTTTAAACAAGGAGGAGCAGTCTCGTGTCATTTGACCTCCAGAAAATTGCTTTTTTCATACCCTAAATTGGTGATTCGGTTTCAAATCATCAAGGTTCTTGTTCTTTTTTTGTTTTTTTTAAATGTTCCTGAATTTCCGAGCAGACATTTTTTGTATTCATTATAGAGGAATCGTATTAAAGTAAATTGCTCTCAGTCCCCGGTCCCCTCAAGTGTTGCCTCGTCTTAATGTGCCCTCATTTGAAGACGGGTTCCGCGTGCGCTGGAGTCACTTTGCCGTATTGCACGCAGGTCCGTGAAGGCAACGCGGGTCCTTGAAGGCCCCTCAGGACCGGCATCCAGAGTACAGATGGCTGTGATTGGCAGAGAAAGATCTCCTTTGCCTTCATGGTAACTTTAACACCCTGAGGGAGCAGTGAACGCTAACGGCCTATTTTCAGATTTAAAAAATGTTGCACTTCTATTTGTATATATATCACTTATAGGATGCACTTTAGGTGCAATTCATGTGGCGTTCCATTTTTGGGAGTCAGGAGCTGGGAATCACATCACACCCGAGTTGACAAGTCTGAAAAATTAGATGGGATCCGCTCCAGCCACGTTAGCTGGGACCAGTATAGCATTACCAGTAGATGAGATTAGGGTGTTATTTTGCACCCAAACACAGGACAGTGCTGTATGTAGGACTGACTTTAATAAGACTGACGTACTAATAAACTACATATTATTACAGCTTTGTTTTTTAAAGCCACGCGGAGTAGCCATCTTGGATTTCGAGGTTTGTCCAACTTTCCGGGTCATAAATTCGACTTAAAGCTGTTGTCCAGTTACGAACTTTAAAATTCCGACGAAAAACACAAAAAGTCTGGAGATTGAAGAACAGGATTTGGTACAAAAGAAAAAACATTTGTAGCTTTAATGTGTGTCGATATGCGACACAAAAACAATTTATAAAACGTTGAAAAACCCACTTGAGAGTCAGACGTTTGATGATCAACCTTCACACTGTTCGACACAAACAGATCCAACACCTTATAATTGGATCAAGCAGAGCACACCGGTGCAATTTCCTTCAAGTGCTGATGGGAAATGCAGTTCCTCACAGCCAACGTGAACATAAATTGATGTGGAAGCAATTTGGCAACCAAGACATCAATAACATAAAAACGTAGAAGAAATCAAAGAGAAGGATGTATTGCACAGTCTTCAGGACAAGCATTATAAAGTGCAGTACCTAAACCACTCAAACACATCAATACAATCCAAGCATTATAATATATATATATATATATATATATATATATATATATATATATATATATATATATATATATATATTGCATTATGGCATTTAAACCCAGAGGGTGCATGTATGCGTCTAATAGACAAGCAAATATGGTAAACTAATTTATTGAACACATAAATCGCAGAGAAAGACACCACAGGGTTATTAACCTCTTCAGCAGAGCCCTCCAGTTATGAATGTGTTTTTGAGCATCCAAGCCGAGCTCAGACCCCGAGAGCTCCCAGGACTCCACACATGTCATGCTGGATTCTATAAATACATTAATACACAATATTTCCCTCACTATAAGCATGATGACGCTTCACTGCAGCATGCAGGTGGATAACAAGCGAGTGAAATAAATGAAGAAGAAATCCCCCAACTGAACTGCTGCAGTGGGATACGGGACCTTTCTTCCTATTGATGGATGAAGAGAAGATGGCATAAAGTATTTAGAGAAGATATTTCAGGAAGAGACTGAGTATGAAAACACACACGCGTCCGTCTGCTTTCATGTTCTTCGTGTGCTGCAAAACGTCGTGCAGGAGCAAAAAATGTATAAAGAATGAGTAAAGAAGCATTCACTGATGTTTAGGTCTTGATTGAGCAAAGCCCTCCTTGAATTTAATTGTTAACAATTGGAGCTAATGTCTGTGGAATCTAAAGGACATCAAGAGGGAGCGGTGTTTGCACTTTAGGGTGCACCTGCTGCTTTAAAAGGCCCTCGTACCGTCCGGCCTTTTATACGACAATCAGGAGCTGACGACTCCCACGAGACGGAGGCACGGCTGCAGCACACATCCAACTCCGTGTCCAACCTGCAAGGAACCAATCAGCCCCGTTAACTGTTTCCATTGTGATTTTGTCGTCGCCATCTTGGATCACAGCCATGTGAGTTTGTTTGCAATCAGGGAACAGAAGTTACCATATTTGAAATGCGGAGGAGTGACGTAGAGACGGCGTAAACATCTCTGGTAGCGACAGCGACCTGTCAATCACCTTGTAGCCCCGCCCCTAAAGCGTCCCCTGCTTTATGGTCTGTTTGACTCTAAATGACCATAATTTACTAAATGAACATCATGCTGTATTGAAGAAGACTTGAAACTAGAGATTGAGACATAAGCTCATGTTTACAATGTTTACTGAGGGATTAAATCGTATAGACTTCTATACAACCCGAGGAGTCGCCCCTTGGTGGTCAGGAGAGAGAATGCAGCTTTAACACATGACACATAGACTTCTATACAACCAGAGGAGTCCCCCCCTGGTGGCCAGTAGAGAGAATGCAGCTTTAACACATGAAGTATAGACTTCTATACAACCAGAGGAGTCGCCCCCTGGTGGTCAGGAGAGAGAATGCAGCTTTAACACATGATGCATAGACTTCTATACAACCAGAGGTGTCGCCCCCATGGTGGTCAGGAGAGAGAATGCAGCTTTAACACATGACGCATAGACTTCTATACAACCAGAGGAGTCGCCCCCTGCTGGTCAGTAGAGAGAATGGAAGTTTTAAGGAACTTCCGCATTGGCTTCACTGGGCAGAACCGAAGGTTGCCGCCTGGTTGACGCTACTTTCTTTCCTGCTCTCACTCCTTTAAGTATTCACTCCCACCACCATCTGTTTCTCAAGACGCACAAAAGAATTTTGCGGTGCCACTTTTCCTCGAGACCAAACTGAAAGATGTTCTTTTTATTCAACCAAAGAAACATGTCACGCTGTTTCTGCCACTGAAGGACTTCATTACTCTCACGAGATAATTTGTCAGTAAAACGTGAACAACTGGTGCCGTCACTTTGAGCACATCAAAGAGGTCACCTCTCTAAAGCGGAGGTTCCGATCCGTCCTGTCGAGTATATGTGAGCACACGTTAAAGCATTTCACAGGTTCTTTTTGTTATTAAGTCCCTTCAGAACTTTTTAAAAACTCACATATTAAACAATCTTTTAAAGTCGACACCTCTTGCTAGTTAACATTCGGCGGGAAGTGATTCGCCCGCGTGTCAGCGTGACTTCAAACTTAATATTATTTCGTTACGATTTGGTATTTTCCATAAATTTGTCACATCCAACGGCAGAACGGCAGAGCATATGTCTTCTCTGTGTCCTCGATAATGGCCCCGTATTCCCAGGCAGCCTTCTGGTGCATTCAGGTGCTACTAATGACAGATGGAAAAGGCAATACCTGCACAGTGTGTGTATGCATGTGTGTGTGTGTGTGTGTGTGTGTGTGTGTGTGTGTGTGTGTGTGTGTAACACTGACTAAATAATTTCCCCCCTGAACGGAAATATGGACAGAACTGAAGCGGCTCGCCTCACACGACGCAGCCTTTGTGATGAAAAACACTTCGGCAGTAGGGAGAAACAAGTCTCTGACAATGAAAGTGTGGGATCAAACAATGAGGTGGAGGGGGGAGTAAAGAGGGAGGCAGGCGAAATAGAGGGTAATGGAAAGCTCAGCGGACAGTGACCAATGAGACGGGTACGAGGGAATGGCGGTGGCATGACAAATCAGAACTGGAGGGGAGAGAAATGGAGACCAATGGGAGCTGCCCTGCAGAGCGAGAGTGGCATAACAAATTATTAATGGGAATAAGAGAGGTGAGCTGAGAGAGAGGAGGGGGAGGAACCAAACAGTCCCGTGAGAACGGCGTGACAAAAATGCATGAGGCGGAGGATGGAGGGTCGGGCAGCGAGATGGAAACGAGCAGAGTGGGTCAACAAAGCGAAAGAGCGGTAACAAATAGACGGGTGGGCTCGTCCAATCAGAGAGCGGGAACCCGTGAAGCTCCACGCCGGTCTCAGAGGAGCTGCGACGTGATTCATATCTGTGTGGATGCCGGGGGGATGGGAGTGGCGTTCGGCCTTTTTTAAGCACGAGACGCATGGGGGTCCGAGTCTAGTCGCAGAACTGGATCTGTGTATCATCCGTTCTGCAAAAACACAACGTCCCGTCTCACGGAAACCTGGTAAAAATGTGCTTCCGATTTTGGCGCAAAGGTCCGTCGGGACTCAAGGATGAGCTGCTTTTTGGCCATAGCTCACACAAAAGTCTAACATGATCCACAGCTGTCATTTTCTACCATCAACTGAAGATATTTTACTTTGAGCCGTCAGCTTGAAATCTCAGTATTTCTAATTCATCTCCTGGCATTTTGAAGACCAAACTAATAATAAGTTAATCATCGAAATAATTCATCTTTAATGACGACCATGTGTGTGTGTGTGTGTGTGTGTGTTCGCTTTTGCGTCACTCAGCCTCGCCGCCCCAACCTCTCTGAGTGTGTGTATGTGACTGTGTGTATGTGACTGTGTGAGATTGTGTGTGACTGTGTGTGTGACTATGTGAGGGTGTGTGTGAGACTGTGTGTGACTGTGTGTGTGAGACTGTGAGAATGTGTGTGACTATGTGAGGGTGTGTGTGACTGTGTGTGTGAGGGTGTGTGTGACTGTGTGTGTGAGAATGTGTGTGACTATGTGAGGGTGTGTGTGACTATGTGAGGGTGTGTGTGACTATGTGAGGGTGTGTGTGACTATGTGAGGGTGTGTGTGACTGTGTGAGACTGTGTGTGACTGTGTTTGTGACTGTGTGTGTGACTGTGTGTGTGACTAAGTGTTTGTGACTGTGTGTGTGACTGTGTGTGAGAATGTGTGTGACTATGTGAGGATGTGTAACTATGTGAGGGTGTGTGACTATGTGAATGTGTGTGACTGTGTGTGTGACTGTGTGTGAGAATGTGTGTGACTATGTGAGGGTGTGTGACTATGTGAGGGTGTGTGTGTGTGTGACTGTGTGTGACTGTGTGTGTGAGACTATGTGTGACTGTGTGTGAGACTGTGTGTGACTGTGTGTGTGTGACTATGTGTGTCCGACTGCGTGTGTGACTATGTGAGGGTGTGTGTGTGTGTGTGTACGTGTGTGTGTGGGTTTGCTTTTGTGTCACTCAGCCTCACCCCGCCCCAACCTCTCTGAGTGACTGTGTGTGACTGTGTGTGTGTGTGTGTGACTGTGTGTGTGTGTGTGTGTGTGTGTGTGTGTGTGTGTGTGTGTGTGTGTGTGTGTGTGTGTGTGTGTGTGTGTGTGTGTGTGTGAGTTTACGTTCATGCTTCAGCTGAGCGAGGCCATCTATAAACCCCTTAACACTCCTTCACTCTGTCTCTCTCTCGGTCTCCCAGACGACTCCTCTGACATTTCACTTCCTTGTTTCTTAATTGTGCTGCTCTTTCGCTCCTTTCACACCCTTACCTCTCTTCTCTCGTCCTCCTCCCCCGCTCCCATCATTAACACCTCATTCCCCATAGCATCCTCCCTCCCCACCTCTTGTACTGTTCCACCTCAGCCTCTCCTCCTCCCCCGCCTCCCTTCCCATCGTTAGCTCTCCTCCCTCACACACATCTCTTTCTCTCGTTCGCTGCGTCGATCCCATTTCCTTTGCTTTCCCTCTGCACCCTTACCTTGTCATCCTTTACCCTCGCTGCCCCCACGCCATCCACCTCCCCTTTCATCTCAGCCTCGCCTCCCTCATCTTCCTCCCGCAGTCACCATTTCAAATCACCACCATGTCCACCGGTCTTCTCAATATGGCAAATCCAGCGGGGGTGAAAGGGAGCTGAGGCGTTGCCCCGGAGAGCGGACACAGAGGGCGATGTTAAGAAGAGGATTAATCACATAAAAGGAGGTTTCTCAGCTATTTATTTTCCCTTCTGCTCGCACACACACACACACTCCCACACAGCAGCTGCGTAGCAGGGAGCCTTCTGCATATCCAGTTGGATACGCAGGTAATAAGATGGAAGGGTTAGCACTGAATATTTCAAAAGGCATCAAATAGAAACGGGCGGACCAGAAAACATGGGGGTGAAAAGAGAAAAGAGAAGTGTGGGGGGTTGTTTTGTACTTTGTAGATCCAAGAGGCTTTGAATGCGGCAGTAAAGCTGGTGAGAAGAAGTAAGAACTCAACCCAGACGCAGTTCTTCACACAGTTTTGATAGTTTTATAAAAGCTATCAGGTGTTTAATCAGGACGGTGCGCCGAAATTCTTGGTATCCCACGAAATCTTATCGTATGTAATCATTGTAATCACGAACGAGGAAAAGATACGGCCGCAAAATCACTCACAGGGTGGTTGGATGGGTCCAACAGGCAGAGTCATTCAGCCAGGAGGCCGCTGTTCGTTCCCCGAGTGAAACGGGAAGTCAACGTTGATTTATTTGTCACTTAACAGCACTTCTGTATTTACTTTAACCCAAACGACGATCTTTCCCGAAACCGAACTAAGTATTTTACGACAATAAAGACCTGAGATGGATAAAGAGATAAAGATCTGAGATGATGAAGACCTGAGATGATGAAGAGATAAAGATCTGAGATGAAGACCTGAGATGATGAAGAGATAAAGACCTGAGATGATGAAGAGATAAAGATCTGAGATGAAGACCTGAGATGATGAAGAGATAAAGACCTGAGATGATGAAGAGATAAAGACCTGAGATGATGAAGAGATAAAGACCTGAGATGATGAAGAGATAAAGACCTGAGATGATAAAGAGATAAAGACCTGAGATGATAAAGAGATAAAGACCTGAGATGATGAAGAGATAAAGACCTGAGATGGAGAAGAGATAAAGACCTGAGATGATAAAGAGATAAAGACCTGAGATGATAAAGAGATAAAGACCTGAGATGATAAAGAGATAAAGACCTGAGATGATGAAGAGATAAAGACCTGAGATGGAGAAGAGATAAAGACCTGAGATGATGAAGAGATAAAGACCTGAGATGATGAAGAGATAAAGACCTGAGAAGATGAAGAGATAAAGACCTGAGATGATAAAGACCTGAGATGATGAAGAGATAAAGACCTGAGATGATGAAGAGATAAAGACCTGAGAAGATGAAGAGATAAAGACATGAGATGATGAAGAGATAAAGACCTGAGATGATGAAGAGATAAAGACCTGAGATGATAAAGACCTGAGATGATGAAGAGATAAAGACCTGAGATGATAAAGACCTGAGATGATGAAGAGATAAAGACCTGAGATGATAAAGACCTGAGATGATGAAGAGATAAAGACCTGAGATGATAAAGACCTGAGATGATGAAGAGATGAAGACCTGAGATGATAAAGACCTGAGATGATGAAGAGATAAAGACCTGAGTGCAGCTTGAGGAGCTGAAATGAAGTAATCCGCGCCAACAACAGCTGATAACAGACGACAGGAGAAGAGGAAAGTAACACTTTTGGGCTCTGATTAATTAGAAAACCCAGACTTGTGATAAAACATATTCATCCGAGCTATTCTCGGTGTCATCAGTGCCGCTACATGAATGTCGAGGGGCCAATCAATCTCTAAAGCAGTAGTGGGCCGTGTTGCCTAATTAAAGCCAACCCTCCTTCCTGACTGATCAATCACTCCGTCTACTTCAGTAATTATCCAGATTAAACCTCTCTTAGTCTCAAGTGAGATTTCACAGCTGCAAATACATCCCTAAATTCTCTGCGTGTTGCGCGTGATATCTCAAGTGACAGCCAGTTATGTTTTTATCGCTATTAAAAAGGTGCTCAAAGTGAGATTTTCACTGCTTTATAGCATCGCTGCAGTGATGCAGATCAATACTCATATTCTTTTTTTCTTGCTTGCAACAACTCACTTTGCCGCCTCCTGCAGTTTGACTTTGAGAGGCGTCTGGGAATAAAACCGGAGACGATTGCAGATTAAATGAGCACTTTTATTCTGAATTTCTTTTATTTAGTTTTACATGTTACCACCAAAAAGTAGATTCATTTGAATTTCATACTGACTCACTCACTCACTGTTATTTACTACTTCTAGAAGAGGAGTATACTACTGTAATCCCTAAAAAAAAAAAGCCCTTGACATTGCTGCCGCTATGAATAGTTATGATGTGAAATAATCATGCATCGTTTATTTGTCACCTCACTGATGTGTAAAAGCCTTAAGGCTGCTTTTGGGATGAATACTGCAGAAAAGTGCACCTTCTGACTGAATAGGCCCATTTATCTAAAAATATCTATGTACAATATATATATATATATGTGTGTGTGTGTGTGTACGTATATCGCTATATATCATAATTCATAGACAAGACACACGTGTACAGGAAGAGGAGCACTGATCAGTATGCTGTTAAATTGCCTGACATTTCAATTAGTTTTGAAGGTCATGACCTCACGGCTATTCCTTTGAATTAAAGGCCAAAACATGTTGCTTGTGACTGAACAACCCAGAATGACATATACGGTTGTTTTCTTTATTACATTTCTTTCAGTGACAGCCCAATCAGCAGAGGCCAGGGCCTCGTCATTTATCAGAGCCTTTCAAAAATAATGTTAAATCTCTGTTGAGGAAAATAAATAACATTTCTTTTCCAATCTGAAAACTAATACTGGCTAGCTCAGTATTAGCCTGTAGCCTCCTGTAAAACCACAACCAGTTATTTTTACACAGATTATACAAATGAGGTAAAACGTATTATATACTTGCTGGTAGAAGATTTATTTTGAACAGAGACAGGCTCACTGTGTGCTTTCTTGTTTACGATCTTTATGCTAAGCTAAGCTAAGCCCGTACTTGCTGTAGCCTCGTTTATTTATTTAGCAGATAGATACGAGAGAGGAACTGATCTTCTCACCGGACTCTGGACAAGAAAGCTTATTTCCCAAAAGGTCAAACTCTTTATATAGGGTTTAGTTTCGGCATGTTTTGGTAGTCTACTCTTTCAGCACATTGCAGCATTATCGTTGCTACTGATTGTTGTTGTTGGGTAATAATGGGTGGGACAGAGCATGATGAACGCATATGTGAGTAGCAAACTATTATCATCATTTTAATCGTGGTGAAAAATGGGCATTTCGGTGTTTGACTGATATTTGTCGGGACACCAAACCTGGAAAGCCTCGCGTATTCATCGCACGCTCGCTATTGTTCACTTGAAAGCAAACATAGTCAACTTGAGAGTTTACACATTACATACAGTATATTAAAAGGCAAATTTAGTAAAAAAAAATCTCTGTCCGTCTCTGGAGAAAACAACATGTTTTTAATCTTCAGCACGGACGATCGACCGAGACGAGAGGTTCTCACTTGCATCTATTAGCAGGTGCAGCGGCTCAAATTGCTCCGAGGGCAGCGTCTCGTAATTGGAGGTCAGCGAGCGACGGAGGCGGACGCGCGAGCAGCAGCATGTTCCAGAGCCGCACCACACGCTTTAATTGGGTTCCCAGGCATACGGGCGGGAAAAAAAACAGATCTATAATTAAAACCGGTGATTTCCGGCTGTTGTGTTCATCAGTTAGCCATATGGGAGGCTAATCAACGTGACAGATGGATCCCTGCTAATGCACCGGTTTGTGTTGGATTTAGTTCAATGTATCATTTGGAGAATATTTATGATTTTGTACTTTTTCTGGATTACATTTATTCAAGTACTGTATGTAAGAACAATTGAGAAGTACTTGTCTTTACTTAAGTATATATCATTTATGCTACTTTATACGTTTTACTCCTCTACATGTATTTAACTGCTTTAGTTATTTTGTTAAACATACAAAACGTATGATACATTAATTAAATATGATGCATTAGTAATGTTAACACTGTACTTGTTGTAAACTGCCCAGCAACAAAACTAACACGAGTGAGTGAGAGAGAATCCCAAAACATGTTTTAATTTTGTGTCACACACCAATAACTTGTTTGTGCAAATTATTGTATTATTGATGCATATCATCTATCATCTTTCGGGACCTTTGAAGGCATAATGGATTGTATAATGAGTACTTTTATATGAAACCGACTATGTTTACACTGTGGTATTGTTACTTTCACTTCAGTAAAGGTGCAAAGTACTTCCTCCACCACTACATGCATAGAATACATAATAATTCATCCTATTTCATTTCACCTGAAGCTAAAACGTAACTGATAAACTGATTGACAGAATTATATATTATTTAATAGAGAAACTACTGTGAACTAAAAACTCCCATAATTAAGCAAAACTTGTTTTTTCTATATCATTGCAAATTGTACTTGGATTTTTTTTAAATGGCAAAAGTGATCGTTTTACTTTATAACAAACTGGACTGAACATTTAATGAAGGAGGCAAAATACAGAAAAGACAATAAATCGTTGCTATGACACCAAATAAGTAAATATGTCATGTTGTATATGTTACATTGGCGTGAACAAATATATATTGACTATGTTTTCTCTACATGGGTGTTAATTATGTGGGAGGTCAGCGAGGTCAGCGAGGCCCCAGAGAAGCTCAACTTCCAGGTCTGAAACTCCATTAACTGAAATCTATATGAAGTCCTTTGGGATTTCAGAGGTGCATTGATGCGTAAAAAGTAAATCACAAATATCATGCACGTGAAAGTCCTTTTGCATTTAATCATGTTTCACTGAGACGGAAATAATGTGACATTTAGTTTTTGTTTCAGTAACATTGTTAGTATTGTTCGTTTTTTTTGGTCAAATATCGCAAACACTGAGTTGGGTTGAAGCGTCTGAACTACTTTGTTAGGTTGAGGAAAAGATGGAGGTTTGGGTTAAAATACTGAAGTCCCCAAATGACGTGACAAATAAATCAACGTTGACTTCTTTTTTTAAATAAACACGCATTGACTTAAAGTATGTTAATGCCGACTCATCGCTAATATCAAAAATAAATTTTTTGTACATTTGATTGTGGCTTTACTTTAATTGACTGAATAAAACACATACTACATACTAATACACAAAAGACAATAATTGGTTGCCAAACAATCCAAATAGTTGGTGGTCTGCCGACCCTCACCGTGGAGCTCACAGATGCACGACCCCCAAAACAGAACATAGCACTTCAATATCTTTGATTTCTCGTTCAAAAACAATCCAAAAACCTTTTGGTGTGGGTTTCCTCCCAGCCGGGAGGTTGTAAACCGCCCACTGTGGTCCGTTACTTTAACGCACAGAAAAAGTGCCCAAAGCACAGAAAGGAATGGGGATGAAGCCGCTGAGGCAACGCTCTGACCCGGCATCGTGGCCTCTGCTCGTGTTTTAAAAACTGGGAGAATAAGGCCACTGGTGGATGCTGGTGTTCCGGCACGCTGGCAGCGCATGAGCCCACGAACACCTGAGCACCTGAACACACAAACGCCTGAGCACACAAACACACAAACGCACAGGAACATGCCCCGCTTCCAGGAAAGATGCATATTTCATGAGGCCATTTTGAGTTTGGGGCTCCTTGTTTATCTTGTCAACAGTTAACCAAGCCGTCTGAAAGCTGCACGTCCCAGTGTGTGTGTGTGTGTGTGTGTGTGTGTTGTCCACGCCTGCCCCGAACACTCGTCTCAATAAAAGTGCAGCGGAGGGTTTTAATGCGACCGGATGCCCTTCATTTTTATTTTTTATTCCTTTCCCCACCCTGGTGATAGATGGAGGACGCGGCCTCTCTATCAGCGCACGACTTCGCTGATGGTTTCACCGAGTGCAAAGCAGTCAAGGACGGAGTGGAAACATTCTCTGCCTTTTGTGAGGAGATCGATTCGGTCAAGTGTTCGTCTTCTTACAAAAGATATTTGCTTTTCTTCTGCCGGGCCGGTCGAGAGACGCGTGGGAAACGATGACTGAGATTCCTTTACGAAGACGCTGGAATACTACACCGGCGTCTGTGTCTGTGTCTCTGTGTGTGTGTGTGTGTGTGTGTGTGTGTGTGTGTGTGTGTGTGTGTGTGTGTCTCTATCAGGTGCAGCAAGGTCGAGCTGAACCCTTTGGCTGCTTCTCCATCGCGACAGCGTGCGGCAGATGGCACAAACATGTGACGACAATATTGAGCAGCTTCTGATGAAATGCGACCATTTTGAGGGGAGAAGGAGGTCAGAGGAGAGATGAGTGTGTGTTTTATTTATTCTCCTTTTTGTTAACAAAGGGAGAAACTTCATAGCAAGGCCTGTGATTTGAATGTCTTTGCACAAAGAGACCGTATTTCTTTCTGAAATTTGATGCACCTTAAATTTTTTCCTCGTGTCAATCGACATCCCACCGACAGGTCATGTGATGTCGCTGGACATCACATGAGTCCTGACATGAATCTTATAAAAAACATTCGCTACAAGTGTCCTGCTTTTCTCCATAACTGAAATGATGATAATAATATATATATAAATGTGTTTTTCAGCGCTTCCGCAGACGTTCATCCCGTTCTTTCTTCTTACCTGATAACATGTTAACGATGCATGTTGTCCGTCCGCCGTGGACAAAACGCTATTTTTATGCTTTATAAAACGTGAAAGCTTATTTCAAGATGGGCAAAAAAAAAAGGGGATTTGTACCGTTTGTTTAAAAAGGAAATAGCTGGCAGAGATTGTGTCACGTTTAGCCCGAGGCCCGTTAGCGCACACTGACAAATAGCTTGTTTTTGTTCGAAAAAGGCATCTGAAAAATTAATATTACACCAACGCAATCCTCGTGTTTTGGTGTTTACTCGGAGTCCCGGACAGTTTTCAAATAAGATGCGCTGTGCTGGATTCCAGGAGACGAAACAGAACATGCTGTGGTGGGGATTTTAACTTGGTGTCAGTGTCTTCATCTTCTCACCATTTGTGTCATGTTTTTCTGAAAATATTGGTGGCGTTGCCCTTTAATTGCACAAACTCAGCTTTATATTTTGAGACCTACAGAAGATGAACACAGCATCAACTGAAACGTCGGCAAAATAATAATTCATAATTGCATGTATTTTCTGCTCACGTCTGGGTCGTTAACGCGTCATCAAGGTGCTTTATGGTGTGCAGCCTGGTTGTTTCTGTACTCTTCTCACCTCTTCACCGCCTGCTGTTTCCCCACCTGTTCCTGTACGTCTCTCCCCCTCATCCCTCACTCATCCTCACCCTCCTCCTCTTCCTCCTCCTCCTCCTCCTCCTCTGCACCACTCCGCCTGCATTCAGCACAGGTCCCAGGCTGCATCCTCCGGTTTGTACATCCACGCTGTTCGGACTCTCTGCTGCACCACAATGCGTCCGTTTCTCTTTTTTTTTTCTCCCCCTCGCTTTCACACACTGCTACGACCGAACCACGATTACACGAACAAGGGCAGTGAAGACGACCCCCCTTGCCTCCCCCGTTCTCTCCTCTTCGTCTGTTTCTCTCTCCATCTCCAGCCCTCCCTGGTCGTCACTGTTCTTCCACTTCTCTCCATCTGGTCCTGTCACTGTCCAGACTCATTTTGCGTCTGTTTGGCTTCACTTTAATACTCTCTCTCTTTCCTCCCCCCATCCCTCGCCCCCTCACTCCTCCATCTCCATCTCGCTTGGCGTCTCTCGCTCTCCCTCTGCCCAGCAGCATCCTTATTCTAAGCAGCTCTGCAGCAAAACTCTCCCGCCCTTCTCCGTTTCCCCTGTCGATAAGAAGATGGAATGTTTTTTTTTTATATCAGTGTTAATAAAAAGCCGGGGCCTCCTCTTTGCATCCGCTCACTATCGTTCATGTGAGAGATGTGTGTGTGTGTGTGTGTGTGTGTGTGTGTGTGTGTGTGTGTGTGTGTGTGTGTGTGTGTGTGTGTTGCGCAGAGGAGTCATGGGAGCGAATGAAAATGTGTGTGTGTGTGTTGCGCAGAGGAGTCATGGGAGCGAATGCAAATGTGTGTGTGTGTGTGTGTGTGTGTGTGTGTGTGTGTGTGTGTGTGTGTGTGTGTGTGAATGGGGGTCGCAGCAGAGAGCGAGCACGGAGACAGAGAGTTAGAGAGTTAGGGAGTCAGAGAGTTAGAGAGTCAGAGATTCAGAGAGTCAGAGAGTTAGGTAGTCAGAGAGTTAGGGAGTCAGAGAGTTAGAGATTTAAAGAGTTAGAGATTCAGAAAGTCAGAGATTCAGAGATTCAGAGAGATAGGGAGTCAGAGAGTTAGAGATTTAAAGAGTTAGAGATTCAGAAAGTCAGAGATTCAGAGAGTTAGGGAGTCAGAGAGTCAGAGAATTAGAGAGTTAGAGTCAGAGATTCAAAGTCAGAGATTCATAGAGTCAGAGATTCAGAGAGTCAGATAGTTGGAGAGTTAGAGTTAGAGTCAGAGATTTAGAAAGTTAGAGAGTCAGAGAATTAGAGTCAGAGAGTTAGAGTCAGAGAGTGAGAGAGTTAGAGAGTCAGATAGTAAGAGAGTTAGAGAGTCAGATAGTGAGAGAGTTAGAGTCAGATAGTGAGAGAATTAGAGTCAGATAGTGAGAGAGATAGAGAGTTAGAGAGTCAGAGAGTGAGAGAGTTGGAGAGTCAGAGAGTCAGAGAGTGAGAGAGTTAGAGTCAGAGAGTGAGAGAGTTAGAGTCAGAGAGTTAGAGAGTCAGAGAGTGAGAGAGTCAGAGAGTCAGAGAGTTAGAGGTTCAGAGACTCAGAGAGTCAGAGGAGTTAGATTTGCTTTCTGCATGTTGCATCTCAAAATGTTGAGTCTCTTCAAGCAGAATATGTGAACCTGTTTGACGGCTCGCTGGCTGCATCTGGTGTGAAAGAAGCAACAACATTTGGGAGCGCTCAAAGCTCAGGATGAACTCGGCGACACGAACGCTCACACAGCGACTTGTCAAAGAAAGGCGGGAAAGCATCAAATGCAGCGCGTTGTTTTAATTCAAAACGAAGAGGGGAACCACACGGCTCTGTTTGAAGCGTCGGCTGCTTCATTGGAGAAAACATTTCACACGTTGAGTCACTGTGAAAAGCAATTGTTGCAGTTATTTTAAAAAGGCTACTTTGTATCTAAATAGAAACACGTTTAAAATAACCAGTCGCTGTGCACCTGATCTTGACCAGAACAAAAAGAAATGCATCCCCACTTCCTCTGCAATCTGACTGGTTTTGAAGGAGGCCGGCAGGTGTTTGGGGCGTGATTACAAAGTGATCTCGTTAAACTGATGAGTGCTCCAGACGGAGGTGAGTCGGCCTCAGGACGCCGGGCTGACGGGAGAAACCGAAGCGCCAGATTACAGGAGCCCGTTAAAAGAGCAATGGAGTGAGAAGAAGCGTGTTTCAGATGTGTCACTGCCAAACTTCCTGTACGAGGAAGGAGTTCACCCACGGACTCATTGACACCTCTGCTTACACATGACACTCCTGTCCTGCTCTATTTTCTACTATAAAAAGGTGCTTTTTCGGTCAGAAAACAGCATTTTGTTTGGATTCCCAGGTCCGTGTGGAACCATCGATTGTTCTTCTGCAATGGGAATGTGGATTTAAATGTGGATTCTAACTCACACGGGTCCGTTTTGCTCGACTCATCTGTGATGTCTTTTGTGGCTCACCGGAGGCGTATTCGTCAATTCTGAGAAGGCAATGTCATGACAGGTTATTTTTGGGCTCGATATGGGACTAGAAATATGTGACAGGAAGCCGGTGGAGACGTGGAGCCGGAGACAGGAAGGCTTTTACCAGAGAAATTATGCTGCGGGTTGGAAAACACGAATCTCAATAATCGTCACATAACTATCTGCACGGCGGTAACGACAGTGACGAGCTAGTCAGTCATGTTGGAAAAACGGTTGTTTTTTTTGCTCCTTCGTGGCGCTCTGCTTCTGCTCCGCACGTCCACACTTTGAAATCCGATTTGCAAAAAGAAAAAAGAAAAATCAGATTTCCTGTGTTGTTGTTGTTTTTTGCTGTCCTGACTTTTCTCAAAACAATCTGAATATGCCAAAAAAAAACCTGATTTGCGCTGGCAGTCTGAACGAGGCTCATAAATCCGGATATCTTCGCCTCGGCTGCTTCGACAAAATCTCCTCGAAACATGGACAGCTTTGGACAAGACAGAAGCCGATGGAAACAGACTGGATCCAGAGTTTTGTTTGTTTGAGGCAGCAAAGCAAAAGGTAAAGGTGAGTGATGTGAGATCAGGAGTATTTAGATTGTCTCTCAATGGCTCTCAACATGGCGGCGCCTGCAGCTTCCAACAACACTGAACATGCTGCAAGTGACCGTGAACAAAGACTTCGCCAGCTGGTTCGGTTGACTAAACCAACATAAACCCAAAATGTCCGTCATACTGCAGCGAAAACAAACCGATATTGCACGGAAAGTTTTTGCAGAAAACTTCATTAAAACGTTTCCTAATTATGTTGATGAAAAAACTAAAAATCAGGTGTCATTATGTTTCTCCCCAAAACATTTTTTTGTTGTTGTTGCAAATGAAGAAAATTACCTTTTTTGGTCGTCCCCCAACTTTATGGCAGTGGGATGATTGAATGAAGCATAATCATCGGCAATCATCATTATGAATTATTGTGTTTGATTGTGTGCTGCACTGCATTTTGCTATTAAAGGCTCAGCGCTGTGCGCTATTGAGCATGTGCTTACTGTTTGTTTTTACAATGTTTATCGTGTGCTTCATGGTACCGTTGGCGCCAAAGCTGCAAACCAGTGGAAGTAAATCAATCAGTGGAGTCATTCTGCACAAACTCCAAGAGCATCAGTGTTTGTTTCCTCTGTATTTACCACTACGGAGGCGGCGATAACGACAAGACAATGTGTTATGTGTCTCATTATGTGAGCAGCATTTGAGTGCAAGACAAATTTCCGTATCGCATCGTCAATCAAATTTATCGGCCGCATTTTATGGGAAACGTGAATAAAAATAAGCCAAAGACATTCACTTTGTTTTCTCCTCCATTTGATGGAATAATGCAGCTGTAAAAAACATCCCACAATTCAATTATGCACATTTGACACAACTTCACAATGAAGTCCTGATTCGGGCGGACGCAGAATATATATCTACTCTGCTCCCTCTGGGTTGTGGAGCCACTTATTGGGAAATTGAAAGAAAGAAAAAGGCTTTATTCTTCCAGATGTCTGGACAGTTTGGGTGCATTTTAAATGTTTATTTTTTATTATGGGAAGTGTTTTATGAGAGTTTGACTCTCACATGCAGTACAACAAACTACAACCAGAAATATTTCACGACAGGATGGAGAGCAGAGCACAGCTGCTCCCCAGAGGTAATAGAGACCTCAGAGAGGAGGGAGAATAACAATAGAGGGAGAGAGAGAGACTTCCAGCTGCGTAGGAGCATCACACAACCACACATCAGAAGGAAGCCGGGTCTCTATCGTAGAATAGATAAAAGCAGCTCGAGTGCCTTCCGTAATACTTCCATCAATAATACTAATACGCTCGACATCTGGAGGATCGCACACCCGACTGGGAGAGAACTCTCTTTTTACTCAGCAGCACTTAACTGCGGGATGGATTATGCTCCCATTGACGGCATAAATGTCAAAGAAATATCAAAACATCGTGATTTCAGTTTCACATTTATCATTCTAAATGTAAAATATAAATATTCATTCATATGTGGTGAAGCACACAAATAAACCGGAGGCTAGATCCTCTTTTCATTTGAAGAGAATGAGTTGTTTTCAATCGAGGCGTCGAGAAGGAAGAAGATTAAGGCCAGATTGTTGGAAATAGATCATCAAATTAATCTACTGGACGAAGAAAGTGCCTTCTAATGAATTTACATAAAACAAGATCCTCTGAGCATCGGGGGAGTGACGATCAAACGATGTGAAACTGCAAAAGATACACAGTTTTGTTTTAGTTAAATGCGCTTGAGTGAATAGGAGTTCCCTCTGCTAAACGGTTACCTTTCACAATAAAAGCCCGAGACATATACACTGTGTGGGAGTAAAGTTTGACTTCCTTGTCCGGCTCTAGAGACTCTGTGTAGTTGTGAAATATATATAGTGCGTTTCAAATACGTTCGTAATGCAAAAACTCAAAAAAAATGTAAAAATGTATATTGAAGTGCAAATTAATCACACAAAGAAAAACGCCCCTGGTGTGTACATTTATTGTTACGAAAAACCTATAACATAAAAAAATGCAGGATTTCTCAGATAAATGCTTCCTCTCCCAATTAGATGAAGAAGAGTCCGCTTGAACATCATGGCCTCCCACGTGAGCCGCGCTCAGATACAACAATACTCTAAGTTTCCATATTTACTTAAGGCGGTGTCCCGTCCCCACAGATGCAGAAGAGTCAACCGTGAAAACTATGCAGTGTGTACTGACAGACTGACAGACTCTCTAATCGTCTTCATCATTGATTTGATTCATTCTTTTATTTTCGTATTATTGTTATTTAATAAACACAAGTTGCATTGTAAATGTAATTGCATGTATACGTGGGCTCCAGGGATCAGTTTCACGATTATTTATTCAGAAAACTTCTAAGCATCCACTATATCCACTTTGTTGTTTTACAGTGTAATGATTGCAAACTTACAAATCCTTCATGTTGGTTGTACGGGAACTAGCTAGGCCAAAGAGAGGCGACTTTAGCGCATTAGCTGGTTGAGTTTTTATTCCCCTGACTGGGACATAAAGGGGGGATGGTTATCTCAAAGTTAGTTTGTTAGCGCATACCGTAAAAGTCGGGTTACACGCTGCTACTACCTTCGGTCAGTGTCCCCGTTTGCTCCCCGCTGTAGCCAGCTGGCACTCATGCTAGTTCCCCGCTAACTTCCGCTGGCTCTCCGCTAACATCTGCTAGCTCTCCGCTAGCTCCCCGACAACCACCGAAGGTAGCGGGACCATCCCCGGTATGACACCCGACTTGGGCAGAGGTGAGTAGCAGCAGCAGCGGGCAGTAGCTAGCGCTGCTTCTAGCTTGCTACAGCGGGACACTGACCAGAAGTAGGAGCGGCTTGTAACCCGACTTTTATGGTAATCATTATTGGATGCCTGGTGTAGCCTCCGGAAGAACTTAGCCAAACAACTTCTCTCGTTCTCTGAATTTATTTTCCTTGATCACAAGCAAAGTAACAAGAGCTGCAATCGCGATAGCAGGGAGTCACCCAGTGAACACGCAGGGAGACCGTCAAAAAAAAAAGCAAACAGCCGGAAGTTCGGCTCTTTAATACACGGTTTTCCGTCATGAACATCGAACTATTGGCTCAAACATTTCTAAAGAGGAGGAGAATCATGTCCTCATCTTTTCTCACAAGGCTGGAACGTGCAACGACCAGTCTGCTTCCCTAATGTCAATATACTGATAACATGTGTGGGTGTTGTAGTGCAAAGCGTGGAACCTTGAGGAACCTTGAGGAACAGACCACCGGACGTTTCTCAGACACTTCCTACAGACAGTATTTGTTAAACTGATCTCGCACAACCTGAACTTTCATAGACATAAGAATAATGAAATGAAGAATATCTACAGAATAAAACAATTTATTATTATCAAGTTTTTATTGTTATTTTTAATAAAGGCTGCAACGTCGGCTCCCTCTGACGTTTCTCAACGCTTCCTCTCAAACACAAAAAACAAGACTCGACGAGATTTCCTTTCACAGGTGAACGGCGCAGGAATCCGGACGCTTGTAGACGTCGAAGCTTCTACGACTCTTTACGGTGAATAAGTTACATCCAAACATGAATGACTCCTTACTGAAGAACTCGAGTGAAACCGTAAACGGGGAGTTTCTTTTTGATTGTTCTTCAAACAACAGAGGATCCCTGGGTATCTCCCAGCATGCCCCAAGAGCCACCGATAATCAGCAGCGACTTTCTTTCTTTTGCATAGCGGGACAAGAAGTTCTGTTGCCGCTCGGCTCCGTCGGGACGCGGTCGGCTCTGATCAGTGTCACTCGGCTGTTTATGCATTCCACTCGGGACGCCGCCGCGCCCTAAACAGAAGCTGCTTTCATGACACCACGCTGTCAATTAAGTGCATCGAGCTGCTTTTCTCCACAGTTGTTGGGGTCGCCGCCGCCGTCTGCTCTCCATCTGTAATGAGACACGGCGACACCGGCCTCCTGACAACACGGGAAACCTCTGCAGGTGCACATGTTCGGCTGAGAGAAAACACAGAGTGTTGTCGTACTGATTGGCAGCCGCTCTGAGTAAGTCTCACTTGAACGGATGATTATTCAAATCAATGACTCTTATTTCCCACGTCTGCCGTGTGACGGCTCACTCCCTTCACAGGAGAAACGAGACGCCTCTAGACCGGCAGGCGGCACGTTTGGCATGTTCACTACAAGCACGCTGAGCTTTTGGAATAAATAAAGAATACATTGCATGAGCGCAAACGAAATAGATGATGCAAAAGTACCATTTCAGTTGGTGCTAATCAAGGGCGATCATTCTGGTGGGGCCACAAAATATTTATAGAAGAACATTCAAACATAGCATGTGTATTTCACATTGAACCATTCTCTCACTACACAGAGAAAGAGAGAGAGAGAGAGAAAGAGAGAGAGAGAGAGAGAATAATGACATCTAAAAATCACACAATGAAGATCTGACAGAGGACAATGCTGAAGATCTTTCAACATCCAAAAGCCGACACGTGACCGGCATGAATGGTGCATTTGCCAGCTGTTGAGCAACCTCGTCCTTCGCGCTTTGCACAATGTTTTTTTCCCGGCTTATAATTCTGCCAAGAACGTCCCGGTTCTCTTCGGTCCGACGGCCCGATGGAAAGTCCTTAAGATGGCGTTCTAGGAACGGTTGATAATAATAAAACACAATGACAATAAAACAAAGGGAGAAGCTGAGCCATCGCAGCAGGGCGTCTTTCTTCCAGCGCGCTGCTCATCGCTTTGACGTGTCCAACCGTCAAGTGCCCTTTATGAATATTTAAAACATTGTCATGACTATCTGTCGCCTGTGATCACTAGATCTCTAGGCGGGACATCGGGCAAGTATCTTCTATAGCCGTGGTTCTCGCATGGAGGTACGTGGAGGCACTCCAGGGGGTACGTGAGATTTTAAAAAACATATATAAAGAATTGGCATCCATTCAAAAATCCTTTAAAAATAGTTATTTAATAAATATTCAATAAAATATAAGGGTGAGTTCATGAACTGAATTATATATATTCTATATTAAAGCAGACACTGATAGCACAGCTCTGTGTATTACAGCTTTTTTTTCGACCGTAAACATGCTTCTGCACTGGTTAGAGGGTACCTGGCTGAATAAAAGGCTGAGAACCGATGTTCTCTAGTAATGGGCGCTGCATTAGCGTTCCTCTCGCCGTATCACAACATATATATATATATATATATGTCATCCCCTTTAAGAGATGTCCTTTTGTTGCCATGGGAAGACACGGCTTCTCTGCACAGCGGAGAAAATCATCCATCGACTGTCAGGAAAAGCACTGAGCACATCTCTCTCCCGAGCTAATCTGGGAGTGCTGGAGAGAAGCGAAGGCTCTTCTTCTCGAGTGGAGCTGACAATGAGTCCTCTCTCAGAAGGGCAATTCAGTGAGTAAACACAAACATGTTTACTGTTATGGAGTGCATTATGTCAGCGCAACAGCCCTACAGAGCGGCTGTAAACATGTGAGCGCGCAGTTTACACTCAGAGGAGCGGCTCAGAGTGAGCCTGGATCCATGTGAAGGTCTAAAGGTGAGCCAGGATCCTTCTGAAAGTCTAAAGGTGAACCAGGATCCTTCTGAAGGTCTAAAGGTGAACCAGGATCCTTCTGAAGGTCTAAAGGTGAACCAGGATCCTTCTGAAGGTCTAAAGGTGAACCAGGATCCATCTGAAGGTCTAAAGGTGAGCCCGGCTCCAACTGAAGGTGAGCCCGGCTCCATCTGAAGGTGAGCCCGGCTCCATCTAAAGGTGAGCCAGGATCCATCTAAAGGTGAGCCCGGCTCCATCTAAAGGTGAGCCAGGATCCATCTAAAGGTGAGCCCGGCTCCATCTAAAGGTGAGCCCGGCTCCATCTAAAGGTGAGCCAGGATCCATCTAAAGGTGAGCCCGGCTCCATCTAAAGGTGAGCCCGGCTCCATCTAAAGGTGAGCCAGGATCCATCTAAAGGTGAGCCCGGCTCCATCTAGAGGTCTAAAGGTGAGCCCGGCTCCATCTGAGGGTCTAAAGGTGAGCCCGGCTCCATCTAAAAGTGAGCCCGGCTCCATCTAAAGGTCTAAAGGTGAGCCCGGCTCCATCTGAAGGTCTAAAGGTGAGCCCGGCTCCGTCTAAAGGTCTAAAGGTGAGCCCGGCTCCGTCTAAAGGTGAGCCCGGCTCCATCTGAAGGTCTAAAGGTGAGCCCGGCTCCGTCTAAAGGTGAGCCCGGCTCCGTCTAAAGGTGAGCCCGGCTCCATCTGAAGGTCTAAAGGTGAGCCCGGCTCCGTCTAAAGGTGAGTCCGGCTCCGTCTAAAGGTGAGCCCGGCTCCATCTAAAGGTCTAAAGGTGAGCCCGGCTCCATCTGAAGGTCTAAAGGTGAGCCCGGCTCCGTCTAAAGGTGAGTCCGGCTCCATCTAAAGGTGAGCCCGGCTCCATCTAAAGGTGAGCCAGGATCCATCTAAAGGTGAGCCCGGCTCCATCTAAAGGTGAGCCTGGCTCCATCTAGAGGTCTAAAGGTGAGCCCGGCTCCATCTGAGGGTCTAAAGGTGAGCCCGGCTCCATCTAAAAGTGAGCCCGGCTCCATCTAAAGGTCTAAAGGTGAGCCCGGCTCCATCTGAAGGTCTAAAGGTGAGCCCGGCTCCGTCTAAAGGTCTAAAGGTGAGCCCGGCTCCGTCTAAAGGTGAGCCCGGCTCCATCTGAAGGTCTAAAGGTGAGCCCGGCTCCGTCTAAAGGTGAGCCCGGCTCCGTCTAAAGGTGAGCCCGGCTCCGTCTAAAGGTGAGCCCGGCTCCATCTGAAGGTCTAAAGGTGAGCCCGGCTCCGTCTAAAGGTGAGTCCGGCTCCGTCTAAAGGTGAGCCCGGCTCCATCTAAAGGTCTAAAGGTGAGCCCGGCTCCATCTGAAGGTCTAAAGGTGAGCCCGGCTCCGTCTAAAGGTGAGTCCGGCTCCGTCTAAAGGTGAGCCCGGCTCCACCTAAAGGTGAGCCCGGCTCCGTCTAAAGGTGAGCCCGGCTCCGTCTAAAGGTGAGCCCGGCTCCATCTGAAGGTGAGCCCGGCTCCATCTAAAAGGTGAGCCCGGCTCCATCTAAAGGTGAGCCCGGCTCCGTCTAAAGGTGAGCCCGGCTCCGTCTAAAGGTGAGCCCGGCTCCATCTGAAGGTGAGCCCGGCTCCATCTAAAAGGTGAGCCCGGCTCCATCTGAAGGTGAGCCCGGCTCCATCTGAAGGTGAGCCCGGCTCCATCTAAAAGGTGAGCCCGGCTCCATCGGAAGGTGAGCCCAGCTCCATCTGAAGGTGAGCCCGGCTCTATCTGAAGGTGACAGAATCCAGCTCTCTGATTAACACAGCGAAGGTAATTTGCTTAATCCATCGTGCTAAAAGCTAATTAGCCTGATAATCAGACAGAGTTGCCAGTTCACTGATCTTCAAAGCAAAAATGTGTTCAAGTTCGCTGATTTCTTGTTTATTTTATTTTGTTTTGCCCCAAAACGATCAGCGATATCTCCGTCCTGCCAGCGCCATGTTTGACTTGACGTGGAAGCTGCATGTCATATCATATTAGGGCAAATATGTTGATTTTAGAGTGCTGTACATGGATTAAGGGAATAGTTCCCCAAAAAATTATATCAACGACTCTCCGCTTCAGGCTCTCAGAACAAGTTATGTATCAAGTGTATCGTTAAGGAGAGCGGAGCGCCCGAAGAATGAAAGCACATGATTGCAAACCGACTTTGACAAAGGACAAAAAAAAAGCGATTATAAAAACATTTAAAAAATGTTTTGCTGTCCATCGTTTGGCCTTTCGTCAAAGTCTGTTTTCAGTTATATGCCTTCATCTTTCAGTGGCTCCACTTGGTCAGGAGAGAGAATGCAGCTTTAACACATGAAGCATATACTTCTATACAACCAGAGGAGTCGCCCCCTGGTGGTTAGTAGAGAGAATGCAACTTTAACACATGAAGCATATACTTCTATACAACCAGAGGAGTCGCCCCCTGGTGGTCAGAAGAGAGAATTCAGCTTTAAGACATGAAGCATATACTTCTATACAACCAGAGGAGTCGCCCCCTGGTGGTTAGTAGAGAGAATGCAGCTTTAACACATGAAGCATATACTTCTATACAACCAGAGGAGTCGCCTCCTGGTGGTCAGGAGAGATAATGCAGGTTTTAGGTGTTTCAGTATTGGCAGTTTGCCGCCTGATCTCGAATTGTTTATATTTTTCTTGTCATTCTTGACCCCGCCTACCGAGCTCTGATTGGTCGATGGTGTCTCTAAATGGCAGCAACAACCTCCAATGAGCACGTCAGACCTTTTGAATTACTGAAGCTTCCTGCCGTTCTCTCACACAGAACACATTCTGTACTTTTGTTTGTTTTATGTTGTGCCCAAGCCTCTGAATATAGACATAAGTAGCTTTTTGCCAATTTGAATACGCTTTTTAAAAAGAAGCTTTTGAAGAGGGCAATTAGAAATGCACTAATACGCGAGTCGTGTTATCGGCAGCCTCAGTACTATATACTGCTGCAACATTGTTCGGCTCTCGAAAAAAAAAAGATTTGGCAAACGAATCAAAGCAAGATTGGATCGTCCGGGGAAAAGAGGCGGGAGATAAACAGCACAAGGCAGGGCTGCCAAGACAGACCTGAGATCAGCTTTATATCAGGTTCATTAACTGAAAGGATTCCAGCTACTGACACACTTTCTGCTATCAGGGGGCTTCTCCTTATGCCTTGACATGAATATTTTACAACAACATCCCTGAATGGAAATATGCATTATAGCCCGGCTGCATTATAACGTGAATAGAAAAGCGCTTTTATCTGAAATATCGATTTTAAATGAATCTACGTTTTGTCTTGAAAGTAATCCAGTTGAAGTATGTTCTGTATTAACAAGCTACTGAGGTCGAAGGTCAAACGTCTGATTTATCCCAGAGTTTACGACAGAGGATTCAGTCTGGAAACGTATCCGCTGTATAATCCCTCAATATCACGAGAAAATAAAACTCTTATAAGTATCACTGCTGGGAACAAACGAAGCCGTGACATCCTACTGACAAATTGATGTGGCTTGACTTTCATGACCATGGAAACATGAAGAAAAATTGGATTTTAGAAAGCTGAAGAAGGCTTCAAGTAGGTCAGTGTTATGGCAATGCCGAAATCTGGTGTCTGTGAGCGCTGAAATCTGGAATCAAAGGGGTTTGAGTATTAAACTGGCAGCGGTGATGAAGTCAGAGCGGCCTCAACCAAAGCCTCTTCCTCCTGAGCCAATAAAGAACCCTGGAGAGCTTGATTAAAGGGCATTTCTTTTTCCGGGAATAAACTATTATATATAGGGATATATTTAATTGTGACACTACTCTAATGTATTCAGCGCTAACTATGTATCCCGGCACCGGATCTGACAGAACATGTCATCATCTCCAAACATTATAATGATGTGTAAAAAGAAATTCCCCGCAATCAAACGTGAGTTTGCACAAAAAGCCCTCGGGCACGAATGTCAAACAAAAACAAAGTGCGGGCCCGGTACGTGGATGGCTGTGCAGTGGGGGGCGGGGCCGACAGATCCCAGATCAGTAGAAAGACGGTTTCTATTGATTCGGCTAACTCGGTGCAGACGGATGCAACCAAACCTATGGGTTCCTTCTCCGTCGGGCTCTGACCTACATCCCGATGACAAGGAAACACAACTTCAGAGGACACGTCTTCAGGCTCGTCCTATCCCTTCCTGTCCTGCGTCTCACCCTCTTCCTCCTCCTCCTCTTCCTCCTCGCGGTGTGGAAAAGCCACGTTTGTGCTAACAAGATTAATTAAAAAGTGTCTTAAAATGAGAGTCCTATTTTGGTTTGTAGCTGCGGGGCGCTTCTTTTGCAGCTCTGCGGTGGTTTTTCCGCCACAGACGATTACGTGTTGTGCATCGTCGCCTTCTTTCCTTTTTTGGATTGCCCACTGTTGCAATTTTCCGGTGGAGTCATTGCTGCCCCATTTAGGGGGATAATCAGCACTTGTCCTCCAACGCAGAAGTCAATTTCTCTCCGTTCTCGTTTTTTAAAATGTACTTTTTCTTTAAGTATTATTTTGAGGCGTTGTCTGCTCTCAGCCACACACACACACACACACACACACACACACCTTCATGTACGAGGTCAGAGCGCTGAGCTCATTCCACACACTTACAGCGAAGGGAATTAGCACGAGAGTCACCGACTGTCGCTCCGAGTGAGTGAAGAGTCATTGGATTCCACTTTGAGTCTACTAGACGTGTAGCGTGTGAGCACGCACACACACACACACACACACACTGGTGGAAAACCAAACTCGGAGGGACCTTGTGATTTATTTTCATGCAAGGGCCCAGAAATAGACTCGTTTCCATGACGATCTGCTTGTTGATGCACCTTTTGATGTCATAAAAGCGTGTAATCAGAATTAAGATGAGAAAAAGACAAACAGACTCCAAAACAAACATGTTTAATATAACTAATATATATGTAGATATATTTACTGTAGGGCTATTCTGATGGTTCAAAAATGTGCAAAAATCTAATAAAGAATAAAAGGGGGCGATAATACATTTATATTTCTTTTTTTGCATACGTAGAGGAACTCTGGTGCTTAATTAGCACTTGATTTGTGTTTTTTCTCTCTCCCCCTTTTTTATCACCGGAAGCCTCGTCGGAGCTGTGATCTCTGTGTGAGGAGGCGTGCTTATTGAGAGTGTTTTAAACTTAAGTTAAGGACAATCACTCAACTCGGAGTAACAAAGTAGTTCAGACGTTTCCAGACATTTCGTCAAATGGTATTTTCATTCTGTGAGGGGACGAGGTTTGAAACGAGTCCGTTATTTGAAGGGTTTTAGACAACCGAGAGCAGAAGATTCAATCAAGGAATCACAAAAGAAATCCACAAAAAGACCTTCTGCGTCAGCAAGCATGGGAAAGAAAAGAATAGAAGAATAGAAGAAAAAGAATAGAAGTGACAACAACTATATATGAACAAAACCACCGAGTTAGGCTGAGGACAAACATCACGGTTGGGCTTAAAATAAGTACATTAACTAAGTAAAACGTAAACGACGTAACATAAGTGCGGAGAACACGTCGCACTGACATCATTAACGTAACTCTTGGACACGAACACTGGTCTCCTGGGTGAATGTCCTGTGTTTGTTTGACCCACATAACAAGGTTTTTGTTTTTTTCAGTCTTTATACTTCATCATCACACGCCAGGAGCGTTTAATAATGACGTGGACGGGTTTACCGTATGTAGATATAAAGGGTGAACCTTCCAAGGTTACGAAAGCACGCAAAAATACTCATTTTCAAGTTATTACAAACTAAAGACAACTTTTTTATTAGAGCTGCAACCTCTTAGTCAATTAGGCGCCTAATTGGTAGTTTTGGTCGTAGTCGACTTTGATTACTCATATTTCATGCTTTTTTCGAGGAAACCTTTGGTAAATACAAGATTTAAAGTGGTGCTTTTGTGTAATTCTTTCTGGAGAAACTCAAGTTTTACAGGATCTGTCAATTAAATGAGCAGTGTGTAGGATTCAGTGACATCTGCTCACTAGTATATATATATATATATATGTATATATATGTATATATGTATATATATACATATATGTATATATGTATATATATATATATATATATATATATATATATATATATATATATACATATATATATATATACATATGTATATATGTATATATGTATATATATATATATATATATATATATATATATATATATATGTATATATATATATACATATATATATATATATATATATATATATATATATATATATATATATATATATATATATATATATATATATATATATGGAGATATAAACGGCTCATTCTCAGCCATCAATAACAGAACTATTCTTAGTTTCAGGTGGTTTTACACCAAAGAAGACATACTTAAAGAATATTATATTCCATTTAAATGAGCCAACTCAAGGACAGCCCTAGACTTTTTAATGTGATACTTTTCCTTTACTTCTTCTTTGCCAACTGGTCTGAAGGCATTGAACTCCCGGGAGTTCAGCAGGTAGCAGGTAATTGACACTTCCTGTTCCTTGCTGACAAATGAACACGAAACGGTGTCGAAACTAGCTTGACTTCCCGGTAATCTATCACGATGATTGGCAGTTTGCTGCCCACCACGAGGGAGGACAGCGCCGCGTCTGCTTCAATCACTGAAACACTGAGAACGCGATCCTTCTGCTGATTTCAGCAAATATAGCTGCGACCCGATAAAGAAGGCTGTGACTTGTGGTGAAAACGCGGCTATTTGTAGCAAACTGAGAATACCGGTGGACAGCAGAGAAGCGGATAAGGCTGCAGGAGAGATGTCTATCGACGTTTGGATTTTAGATTTGTATTTTTATTTGCCGTGACCCCGGGTTATCGCTGCCGACCCCGTTGTTAGTGCTGTGAATTCCAGCCGGCCACAGCTCAGCTCACACACACACACACACACACCTTTTCAGAGCCACATTTTCATGTGCAGAGTGATGTGAATGTTCTTCTTACCTTCTGTCACACGATGTCGTGCACCGTCTTCTCGCGTTGACACCATGTCAACAAAAGAGTGTGAAATAAACGGCGTTAACACAGTCAAGGTTTCTAAAAATCGACACGGATGTTAACGCTTCTGTGTGTGAGCAATTTGTCTCCTTTTAATTTAGTTGATTAGATTTGTCTGCAACGTGACGAATGACTTTACTCGTTGCTGCTGCTGGTGTGTTTGATTCTTACTTGGGGGGGTTAAAGTGGTAACTGGTGAGCTTTCGTATTTATACACATATATATATATATATATATATATATATATATATATATATATATATATATATATATATATATATATATATACATATATATATATATATATATATATATATATACATATATATATATATATATATATATATATATATATATATATATATATATATATATATGTGTGTGTGATGTCTTCTGTGTGAAGCGCTTGGTGCTGTGGTGCTGTCTTTATCTTTGGACTTTACTGTGTGAAGTTTATATTTTGCCATTTCAGCCCAAGCTGTCACTGCACATATATAACCTCCCAATCTCAATATATAAATATATATATTTTTTTTTTTCTTGTTTCTGCCTCTGGAACTTCTTGGTCTCTAGTCGAAATAAAACCTGGACAATCAGAGTGCTGTACACATCACTTTGCAATGGAGTCCGACATTTAACGCTCATAAATGTCAAATTCATTTCTACAATACAAACCCAGAAGATAGATGGGGAATTTCGGAGCGACAATTCAGGCAATTTCCCCTCATTGTCAGGCACGTGTTGACCGACAAAACCTATGAATTCATTGCTATTGTTGCAATACAGCTTTTGGCCACTCGGGGAAGCAATAAGCACAATGCACAATGGTCCCTGAGCACGGAGGAAGTTATTGCAGAAAATAAGCTCTGTGGCAAACTAATGTTTACGATAGTTAAACTCAACAAATTATGTTGTAAGCGCGAATGCAATAAAAAAGTAAAATGTAAAAAACGAACCACACCATGGAACATATGAACACGAAGGCGGACTCGTCGGCGCTACTTTAACCGCCTTTTTTAAGACACGTAAAAGCTTCAAATTTACTGACATATTTTATGTTGTAGAACAAAACGTTCTGCATTAAGGAGTTGTTTCAATTGTTCATGTTTTAAATTAATCAATTAATCATTTTTGGGGGGTCTTTTGGCTTAAAGAAATCCCTTTTACAAACAAATTAATTATCAAAATAGTTGGTTATTAATTTTCTTTTTGACTAATAAAGATGGATTTATTCCGGGGAAATGGTCATGCAGCAGTTGCAGATCAAAGTGGGAAAGAGAGTTAAGGGTAGAGGTTATAAAAAGGATAACGATGCGATTAATCAGCTGAATGCTGATTAAGAACAAACGTGAGGACCGAAGCCTCATTTTAGAAGAGAACCCTCCTGAGAGTCTATGTGAGAACTTATTAGCGGTGTAGCGTGTCGGAGGCGGAACTCTCACTCATATAAATAATCTAAAGAGACGAGTCGTTGATGAGAGAACCTGCTGGGAAACAGGATGCAAGATCTCACTCGCTCTCAAAGAGAAAGTAAAGTTGGAAAATTAAACGTATTCTCGTTGCGTCAGGAGGGTAGTCAGGTGACTCGTCAGGTGGCTCGTTAGTAATGGTTAGTCACTCGCTAGTCATGTGACTCGTTAGTAAGGTGAGCTGTTAGTCACTCGCTAGTCATGTGACTCGTTAGTAAGGTGAGCTGTTAGTCACTTGCTAGTCATGTGACTCGTTAGTAAGGTGAGTTGTTAGTCACTTGCTAGTCATGTGACTCGTTAGTAAGGTGAGCTGTTAGTCACTTGCTAGTCAGGTGACTCGTTAGTCATGGTTAGTGACTCGGCAGTCAGGTGACTCGTTAGTCATGGTTAGTGACTCGGCAGTCAGGTGACTCGTTAGTCATGGTTAGTGACTCGGTAGTCAGGTGACTCGTTAGTCATGTGAGTCGTTAGTCACTCGCTAGTTGGGGACATTTGTCCGTGTGTGTGTTTATGTAGTCAATGAGGTTTGATAAGAACTGTGTGCTCCATGAAACATGCGGGTCGTGTTTATCGTGTGACGTTCTTTCCATGCTCTTCCCAAAATGAATCTTCGCCATCACCAATCCTGTTTTTTGCGGCATGAATGTGAAACCACATAATCTGCGATGACTGTCCACTTTCCTGTCAACGTGATATTGAGTTCCCATTCATAAATCATTTTCAATGAGATGTGTAAAAACTGTGTAAAAGCTTTTAAATTGCAGCGATGCTGAGGTCCGACAATCACCGTCAGCTCCTTGAAAGACTTTTATACGAGATAAGAAGAAGCTCCTCCGTTTTCACCTGGAGGATCATAACACGATTGGGTTCTCGGGAGGAGAAGCTCGGCGTGGTCATGTGGTCATTTTATATCCCAAGTGGCGCCACACACACACACACACACACAGAGTGTGCTGACAACAAACACGGCGACCCCTCTTTGACAGTGCTTTATAGCCGAGGGAAGATGAAGAGTTGAAGAGGTCACTCGTTCCCGGAGGGAGATTGCATCTCGGCAGCTAGATTGCATTTCAGCATTCAGGGCCTCATCTCGTTCTATTACCAATAAGAACAGAAGTATGACAAATCAATGTAATTCCAGTAAGGTAAACTCAAGACTCTGTGACAAAGCTGCAACAAGATTGCACACAAAAGAGAGTCCGTGGCAACGGGAAAGAAAGAAGAAAACACATATGATGTGGATCTTTAACGCGCAGCTTCGCGGCGGAACATGACGGGGCTTCACGTGGAAATGAAAGTGATCTGTTATGGGGGCGGCTGCAGTGGGATTGACAGAGAGAGACAAGACGCCGCGGCTGAATCGTCCCCTCGGCGAACAGATACGATCGCCCAGATAGAGCGGATTGACAGCGGTGATGGGCTGAGAAAGCGCTGCCGCGGGGGGAGGAGGAGGAAGAAGAGGAGGAGGAGGAGGAGGAGGAGGTGTAAAGCAGGGGTAGGTGAAGAAGAATCCCAGCGTTGTGATTAACGAGTCAACAAAGCTCCGAATGTGAGGAAAGCTTAACGTGGCATACAAAGCAGCGTATACACCCACACTTGGAAGTAGTGGATAGGGAACAGAAAAAGCTTGACTCACCCACACAGTGGGCTTTGTTACACATGATCTAAACGCATGACCTGTGTGTTTACCCCTCACTCCTCTCACTCCTCTCACTCCTCTCACAGCACTCTGGTTGCACATACCAGCTCAAGATGTATGATACGAGTAAACATGCAAAAGTCTTGAGTTAATTACGTGACTAGTGCTAGTCAGGTGACTCGGTAGTAATGTGAGTATTTAGTCACCCACAAAGGTGAGTCCTTAGTTACTCTCCAGTCACGAAACTCATTAAGTCACTGGCTAGTCAGGTGACGTGACGTGAGTCATTAATCACGTGTCGTTAGTGACTCAGTAGTCAGGTGAGACTTTAGCGACTCACTAGTCAGGTGAGTCTTTAGCGACTCGCTAGTCAGGTGAGTCTTTAGCGACTCGCTAGTCAGGTGAGTCTTTAGCAACTCGCTAGTCAGGTGAGTCTTTAGCGACTCGCTAGTCAGGTGAGTCTTTAGCGACTCGCTAGTCAGGTGAGTCTTTAGCAACTCGTTAGTCAGGTGAGTCTTTAGCGACTCGCTAGTCAGGTGAGTCTTTAGTGACTCGCTAGTCAGGTGAGTCTTTAGCAACTCGCTAGTCAGAGTCAAGTAAGTCTTTAGCGACTCGCTAGTCAGGTGAGTCTTTAGCAACTCGCTAGTCAGGTGAGTCTTTAGCGACTCGCTAGTCAGGTGAGTCTTTAGCAACTCGCTAGTCAGGTGAGTCTTTAGCGACTCGCTAGTCAGGTGAGTCTTTAGCGACTCGCTAGTCAGGTGAGTCAAAAGTCACATCAAGTTACAGAGTCTTTGGTTACTCGTCAGTCATGAGAGTCGTTAATCAAGTGAGTCATTAGTCACTTGCAAGTCAGGTGAGTCTTTAGTAAGGTGAGTCGTTATTTACCCCCTAAAATTGAGTCTTCCATTACTTGCTAATAAATGCATGACCTGTCTCTCCCTCAATCCTCTCACATCACTCTGGTTGCACATACCAGAGCTCCCTCTAAACAAGATTTGTTTTATATGAGTAAACATGCAAAAGGCAAGAAAGCACACACACACACACACACACACACACACACACACACACACACACACACACACACACACACACACACACACACACACACAAACGTGCCCACCCTCGTAAACAAAGCCAGGACGCAGGACTCACCCAGAAGAGCAGGTTGAAGAAGACCATCCCGTATCGCAGGGCCACCATGCAGCCCTCGGCCATCCTGCAGCGCCGCAGTTCTAGGAGGAAGATGAAGGAGAGGTCCAGGTAAAACACCACATACTTCTTCCCCTGCTGGGCGCAGCGGCCCTTGGACGCCTGCGGCCCTTGCGTCGTGTGGAAGCCGAACGCGAACGGCGGCCGCTTGTACTCGAACTCCCCGCTGAAGCGGTGGAACCCGGAGGTGAACGGCGGGGAGTCGGGCTTGCTGTCCAGAGACGGACTGCGCCGGTACGGGGTCTCGTCTGTGCTCGAGCGTCTCATCGTGGAGGGGGAGGAGGAGGGGAGGAGACCCTCAGAGAGCCACTTGGTCCAGAAGTTAGTCCACGGAGTGCTGATGGGTGGATGCTTGCTCCAGTGTTTTGTCCTCAAAATGAGTTATGAACTTCTATCAAACCCCAAAGGTGTGATCTGATTTAATCTGTGCTCTTTAATCCTACACTTCCACTAGATTATGCATAATCCCGCTGCAACACTTTGTGTAATAATGTGTGTTTAGGACATAATCCCGTCACACACACAGGCGCGCGCGCACACACACAAACACACACACACACACATGCGCGCGTCCCTCTCCGTTTCAATCCGGCAAACGAACCTAAAGAAGGGGGGCTCGACCTCTTCCCCCCACAAAAATACAAATAAAGATCCAGAACCGTTCCTACCTGGATCTCCTGAGAGAGATTCCTGAGCAGGTGCTCTCTCTCTCTCTCTCTCTCTCTCTCTCTCTCTCTCTCTCTCTCTCTCTTTAGGCACCCCCACCCTGATCCGGGCCAATCAACTTCTGCCACTCAGAGACACGTACAGTGAGAATGAAACGGCTCATGGGTTTGAGTGGCTCTTTTTTCTTCTTTCTTTTTTTGCTGACATGCAAATAAGATAGGAGAATGATGGTGTTATGATGGTGCGAGGAAGGTCGAGAAGATGGATGAAGCGATGGAGAACGCGCGTGAGCGCACCATACTTTGCCTTCTTTAAACCCCCGCTCTGCCTGAATTGTCCCTCTTTTTTCTTTTCCTTTTTCCCTCTCTGAAAAGTGTCTCCCTCCTTGGCTTCCCTCCCGTTCTCCTGCGCCTCACTCCGCTCCCCCTCTGCGCTGACGGCGGTGCATTGATTCCCAGACTCTCATCAGCGAGGCAAAAGTGTGCTGCGCACCTCCTCCTCCTCCTCCTCCTCCTCCTCCTCTTCCTCTTCCTCCACCTCCTGCAACCTGCTCCCCTCGTCCCCCCTCCAGTCTTCTGCTATACGGCTATTTTCTCCCCCACCCCCTCTTCTCTTAAGTGGGCGAGGAGACCAAGGTGTCCACCTTTTGGGTCATGGCCCCCCAAAAAAAAGAAACGCCGCGAGAGAAGAAGTAGCGAGTCAGCTTCCTCGGAGAAGCGAGAAAAGAAAGACCGCAGTGTTTGAGCGTTGCCTGAAGCTCCCTCCCCTCTCTCTCTCTTCCATACACGCTCTCTCTCTCTCCCTCTCTCTCTCTCTCTCCTCCCCCTTTCCTTCTCCTCACAAGCGCCGCTCTCCGCTCCTTTCGCACCATCTCAAACACCCCATCTCTCTCTCCTCTGTAACTACGCGCCCTCTCCAACCCCCTCCCCCCCCCCAAAAAAAAACACCTGCCAGCGCGAAAAGGCAAGAGCATTCGTTCATATTCTGGCCACGCCCTCACGAGGGAAGACAGCCAATCAGTGAGTCTTCATCTCTCGCACAAGGCAATCTCACCCGACCATTTTATCAGATAACACTCGCACACACGTGTGCATGCAACACACAACACCTGGTGTGTTGTTAATGTACCAGAAGCCTGCTGCACTGATGCTTCCTTCCTCTTCCTCTTCATCCTCCTCCTCCTCCTCCTCCTCCTCCTCCTCTTCCTCCTCCTCTCTGCCTGGAACTCATCCCCCATGCAGAGGTTGTCCTCTTGCACAAACCCGGGCTGCTCTCTGCAAGCTTCAGTCATGCTCTCCTCTCCCTCTGGACCTGGACCTTTGGGGGTCACGCCGCATCCACGCCGGCTCACTTTTCCTTCCCTGCAAAACAACTCCAACCCCCGAAAGTGTGTCGCCGTTTGGAAAACGCACTGGGATGCATGCGCACGCTGCCGCTGACAAATCCCCCCGAAGATAACTGCACGTTCCCTGCAACCTGGTTGCGATGGCCTGGGGTCAGTGGCTCAGTGAGTCCACGGGGACGTGTCAGGGCTGCAGGGTCTGACGAGTCTTTAATGGATTTCTGTTCCGTCGGCTGCATGTGTTTCTGTCAGACTACGGAGGCGGCTGCCCTAGGAGAGAGAACGAGACCAGCTCATCACATCCAGTCACTTTCCAACACACTTTGTAGCCCAGCGAGTCAGACTATGCTATCCAATACGGAGCAGTAAACGCGTGGCTAAGGGCGGGAATTCAGACGAAAACATCTGCTCAGGTTTAGGCAACAAGAACCACAACAGGAAGTTTAGTAAAAACATCCTGGTTGGGTTTAAAATCAGCTGCATCCTCCGGTTCTGAAAAGTGAAGCCAATGCTGAAGTGCTTTAAACCTGCATTCTCTCTCCTGACCAGAGGTGTCAAAAGTATTCACATTCATTACTCAAGTAGAAGTATAGATACTAGGGTTTAAAAATACTTCTGTAAAAGTTGAAGTATCAACTCAAGCTTTTTACTTAAGTAAAAGTGTAAAAGTACTGGTTTAAAAACTACTTAAAAGTATAAAAGTAAAATTAATGTAAGGGGAATGTTTTTTTTTCCATTAAGGACAAAGCCGCGTCTCAGGGGCCTGTAGCGCACTACCCCACCTCCCCCCAAAACAATAATTTTTATAAAGGCCATAATGATGTGTTTTAAAATGTTATGTTTAAAAATGTGGGATGCACTAGGCTACCCGTTTCAGCTGCATAAATGCCCATTTAAAATAATCACATTTTATTACAATGCAAATCCATTAAAGTACCATATGTGTACTACTGAGCATTAACATGCGTTTCATGGAGCGGAAGACATGATAACTAGTTGTCTATAAGTATTGTAATAGTGCAAAATAGGCGGCGGCGGCACAAACACTTAAAGCTGTGGTTCTCAAACTTTTTCTGTAAATAACATAATTGTGTGACTCATCTGTGCTTTTGTAAGTAACAGAATAAAGAAAATTGCAATCACTTTCAAGTAAATCAGATTGCCCCATCAGACAATGTTTTGTGTAAGTTCTATCTGTGCAAAAAAATACTCATATTTAGTTACTACTAAATAGCTCATTGTGGAAAACAATAAGCGTTAAAAAAAAATTGCCAAACAAAACAGAATGAGTGCAGATATGTGAACCATCACGTTGTATCAGTATTAGTGGCTGCAGTGACAGTTCAGAGAGCTGCTCCGGTGCGAGGAGAACTCCGCTGCTCCTCACATGAGAGCTGCTGTTGCATCTTCACCCTGGGAGCGTTTAAAACGCAGATATAGCGGTCTACTTTTCACACGACATATTTTTCGACGCTCTCTGTCTGCTGGTGCGTGTGCTCAGCGCTCACCTGTGTGCGCGCGCACGTATCCGTGGGCAACGGGGCGGAGAGGTTTTTTGTGTGTGTGTTTTTGAACGATGACAAGCCGGAGTGAAAACAAACCAAAATGAAATAGTAACGAGGCTATTTTTAAAATGTAGGGAGTAGAAAGTACAGATATTTGCGTGAAAATGTAAGGAGTAGAAGTAAAAAGTCGTCTGAAAAATAAATACTCCAGTAAAGTATAGATACCCAAAATTTCTACTTAAGTAAGGTAACGAAGTATTTGTACTTCATTACTTGACACCTCTGCTCCTGGCCACCAGGGGGTGACTCCTCTGGTTGTATAGAATTACTTCATGTATTAAAGCTGCATTCTCTCTCCTGACCACCAGGGGGTGACTCCTCTGCTTGTATAGAAGTATATGCTTCATGTGTTGAAGCTGCATTCTCTCTTCTGACCACCAGAGGTGACTCCTCTGGTTGTATAGAAGTCTATATAAATGACTCTACTTCTCTTGATTTATTCCCTCAGTAAACATTGTAAACATGAGTTTATGTCTCAATCTCTAGTTTCAAGTCTTCTTCAATACAGCATGATGTTCATTTAGTACATTATGGTCATTTAGAGTAGAATAGACAATGAAGCCGGGTATCCACAAACCAACGGGTGATGTCACGATGACTACATCTCCTTATATACGGTCTATGAGGTCAACAAGAAAAACGGGCAAACCACCATATATTTCGATCATTTCATTTAGCCTATGACATCACTTTATCCACCACAAATAGCATCGTTCTCGTTAACTAGGTTTCCACTCTATTGAAACACACAAAAATGTGAATTAATGTGTGTTTTCCATCCACGAGCGTTGTGGAAGGTTCGTCTCCTCACCGCTCCTCACAGATCTGAAGCTTTGTGTCAGTCAAGATTTATTTGTGCACGTCTGTTTTTTGATTGCACTTTCTCTCAATTTAGCTTTGAGCTCTTTTTTTTTACCACCAACTTTTCCACCTCAGTCGATGTAAACGCTTTTTTTTATCTTTAATTTCCACGTTTCCATCCAGCTGTTTTTATGTGCAAATAAAAAATGTGGATGTACCTGTAAACACAATACAGCTTATCCACCTTCCAGCAAAGTGTCTGCAGCTGAAGTTGAACCAATAAAGGTTTTACATGGAGCAGCTGCTCCCTCCAGAAATGTGTTTTTCCTTCGCACTGAGTATGTTTATTCATACATAATGCATATTGTTGAGTCACGATACATACACATATTTATACAGCGTGTGGTTCATGCCACTTACATGTCCATTACACACAGTAATCAGCACAGTTTGTCGCCATTTTCGTCTGGGATGATGACTGGAGCGACTCATTAAACGTCATTAACATGAAGCAAAACACCTTCAAGTCATTTATGTAATCCCCAAACCTGACATATCCACCACACACACACACACACACACACACACATACACAAACACACAAACAAAGTAAGCGTTCAGTGGCGCCCCGCGGCTGGCGGCAGCTTTGAAGTCCTCAGATTGCACAAATACACAGAAGGAGGAAAGGGGGTGGAGGAGAGTTTTGCTGCAGCGAGGAAACATGATACACAACATGATGAAAGAAATCGCCTTGTTAAGAGAGAAGGTTTTACTGGGCATATTACAGTACTTTATGAATCTCTGGGATGTAAAAAAAGAAAAAGAAGGGATGTAAATGGAGCGACGCGCTGCACTCTGGTCTCCATGCACATCAACAGCAGCCTGGCGGGCTTTCCCTTGTTAAAGAGCTGCGATGTGAGTCTTCTTTGAGTATCTACTAAATGAAAAAAACAGGCTACGAGGATAACTGCAGTGCGAGAACGGCTTTCCACAAGACTGGCAAATTATTCAGAGCCGTTTGCTTGGTAGAATTCCAGCTCACGCAACGGCAATCGTTTCAGTTCGCGCTTTTAACGGCGATGCTATTCCGGGAAAGACTGCGCTGTTTCAAGGGAACTGGGGATGTTCTCCTCTGACATCGTTAGGAGGCTGCAAATCAACGGCCACAGCGAAACCATAGCAGCGGAGCGTCCGGCGGGTGCGTTCAGGCGGTTTATGCAACATCTGTCAAACTGTGCTCTTGATCACAACTCAAGGGTTCTGTTTTTGCGAGGTCTCAAGTTCTGTTCATTATAGTGAGCTTGGTATAACAGTTGAGACCACGCAGTGGACCGTACGGGTCAAATCTATCTTTATTGGATACTTTTTTATTACTCACGCAAATCATCTTAATTTAATATAAAGTAATGAATCGGACATCTTTGCTATTTTCTGGCTGCAAGTTCTTCTAACCTTTCCCCACAAAGGGACGTTTGACGTTTGACGCAGTCATGGTATTTGACAGTGTTTGACATTGAAGTGCTGTTAAAGTTGTATCTTTCCTTTATAAATCCTGCTTTATGGTCTGTTTGACTCTAAACAGACCAGAATTTACTAAATGAACATCAGGCTGTATTGAAGAAGACTTGAAACTAGAGATTGAGACATAAACTCATGTTTACAATGTTTACTGAGGGAATAAATCAAGAGAGAAGTAGAGTCATTTATATAGACTTATATACAACCAGAGGAGTCACTCCCTGGTGGTCAGTAGAGAGAATGCAGCTTTAAAACATGAAGCATAGACTTCTATACAACCAAAGGAGTAGCCCCTGGTGGTTAGCAGAGAGAATGCAGCTCTAACACATAAAATATAGACTTCTATACAACCAGAGAAGTCGCCCCCTGGTGGTCAGGAGAGATAATGCAGCTTTAACACATGAAGCACATACTTCTATACAACCAGAGGAGTCGCCTCCTGGTGGTTAGTAGAGAGAATGCAGCTCTAACACATAAAGCATAGACGTCTATACAACGCCCTGATGGCACAAATCTCAGCACCATAATTTTTACAAAGATAAATGTGTAAACATGAGGTTAATAACCATAAAAACACACGGGATAACGGGGTATTTGCGTGTAGTTCCGTTAGCTGCTGGCTGACGGCCAAACGCACCGTCCAAAAAACTGAGCAATAAAACTGAGCAGTTTACTACTCAGCAGTACTGAGTAGTGAGCGAGGAGTCAGCAGGAAGTCAATGAAATCATAAAGCAGGCAAGAAAAGGCGTTTTGAGAAAGTGTGAGTCGCCGCAACCACGAGGGGTCCTCGAGCACACGGCCGCCATAACTGGACAAACAAATTCATACGCGGTTTGGTTCAGCATGATGCGAGAGTGGTCATGGACAGACACTGAGATGCACACACACACACACACACACACACACACACACACACACACACACACACACACACACACACACACTCATTCAAACACGCACAACCGATCTCATGATCTCCTGGCGTAAATGATAATAAACTGCACCTTCAAGCTCTCCCGAACCCCCTGAAAAGCTGTGTTTTATTCCTGCCATTTTCTGGCCATTAATAATCCGCAGAGCAGAATGTAAACATCATGACGAGTTTTTAATAACTTGCCAAGTTGCAGTGGAGATGTCCCTTTCCTAAAGAAAACACAGCTATGTGTGTGAGGCACACAAGCCGACTGGAAGCACATTTTCATGCCGTGACGCCGACGATCAGTGAGAAATCAGAGCCATGTGGATGAATATCAACGGCTCTGATGGGAAATAAACGTGTTTCACTCAAGCGAGCAGACCCGTGAGGGATTTAAGAGTCGCCCCGCTGACAGAATTGAGATTTATGCACAACAAAACAAAAATAGATGAATACAGATACCAACAAAGTGTTTGGTAAAGACAGACGCCAGCACCGCAGAAATATAAACGAAGCAAAAAACACAAAATCAAATACAAAATATGTTATGAAAAAGCATTCTGATGGGGAAGGTAATATGATAACAATGTATTATGAAATATAATTTTTTTGGAACAACAGCTTATTATATCCACCGTGAGGCTGTCAGTGTCTTCAGAACACAATGTGATTATGAAGCAAAAGCTTCTCGTAACAATATTTTGTGCACGTCAAATATTATAAAACCTCTAAATATTTAGACGTAATGTTGATGTGCAGTGACACCAGAACAGAGAAATGAATTCATCCTCCAACAGATAATATAATACAGTTGTGTTTGTCTTGTGTGTATTTCCCTATGTGGCAAAATGTGATTACAAAATACTTTTTATTGTGCGACCTTGTCTTACGATGACAATAAATCCACATTAAAGCCTGAATGTGGTGTTTCCACCGAAGCTACTGTGTGACCTGAAGGAACATGTGACCTTCATAAGTACGCCTACAGAGAGGAGAGGGTCTGGTACCTCAGTCTAGTCCTGGTCTTCTATAGACCTCAGTCTAGTCCTGGTCCTCTATAGACCTCAGTCTAGTCCTGGTCCCCTATAGACCTCAGTCTAGTCCTGGTCCCCTATATACCTCAGTCTAGTCCTGGTCCTCTATATACCTCAGTCTAGTCCTGGTCCTCTATATACCTCAGTCTAGTCCTGGTCCCCTATATACCTCAGTCTAGTCCTGGTCCTCTATAGACCTCAGTGTAGTCCTGGTCCTTTATAGGCCTTATCTAGTCCTGGTCCTCTATAGACCTCAGTGTAGTCCTGGTCCTTTATAGGCCTCATCTAGTCCTGGTCCTCTATAGACCTCAGTGTAGTCCTGGTCCTCTATAGACCTCATCTAGTCCTAGTCCTCTATAGACCTGATAAAATGGGAGGTTTTCTAAAGGGACCCCCAAATAAACACAAAATGAAAGTTCCTTTGATTTGCTTTTCTGAATACTTCTTCCACCCATGAGGATCATCATTGTCCGTATAAAATTTCCTGGCAATTCATCCAATAGTTGAGGAGATATATTTGGGTTTGGACTAATGAATGGATTCACAGGCTGCCATTTCCGTCCCAGATTCACTCTCTTCAGGTCAGACTGCACTAATAACGATCGCATGGTAACAATGAGCCTGAGCTTTCAAATACCCCTTGACATTATTATCAAACAGCTGACATTGTGAATTATACATGTATTAAAGAAAGAAAAAAATAATGAATAATATAAATCCACAAAGCCTAAGAGTGAAAAATAAGTCACACCTAGGTCATCATTAGTGTGACTGAATGTGGTGACTTAATACCTTTTGTACATGATGATTAAGCATTAATTAAAGCGGTTAGCTGAAAGATGTAATTAATATAACAATTCAACAAGGGGATTTTACATGAGTGGACACGAAACAATTAAGGAACCGTGAAAGCCAACCTATTGTTCTCCAAGCATGTGTTTGTGTGTGAGCCAATTGATGTCTGCAGTTGTGTAACATGACACGGTGAAATGCAATTACGCTGTACTCTCGCGCTCGGAGAAGAACAGATATGGTGCACATGCGAGATGAGATGTGGGCGGCAGAAAATAATGGCTCGACGCCTACCTCCACGCCTTTATTGTGTAAAGAAGAACACTAAGAGTGTATCAAGGCAAATAAATAGTACTGCAGTTGGTGAGACGCAGGCGGCAACCTCCGGTTCTGAAAAACCTACATTCTCTCTCATTTCCAGCAGGAGGCGACAACTTTGGTTGTATAGAAGTCCATGCTTCATGTGTTAAATCTGCATTCTCTCTACTGACCACTAGGGGGTGACTCCTCAGGTTGTGTAGAAGCATATATTTATGTGTTAAATCTGCATTCTCTCTCCTGACCCACAGGGGGCGACTCCTGGTTGTATAGAAGTCTATGCTTCATGTGTTAAAGCTGCATTCTCTCTGCTGATCACCAGGGGGCGACTCCTCTGGTTGTATAGAAGTCTATGCTTCATGTGTTGAATCTGCATTCTCTCTACTGACCACCTGGGAGTGACTCCTCTGGTTGTATATAAGTATATGCTTCATATGATAAAGCTGCATTCTCTCTACTGGCCACCAGGGGGCGACTCCTCTGGTTGTATAGAAGTCTGTGCTTCATGTGTTAAAGCTGCATTCTCTCTCCTGACCACCAGGGGGTGACTCCTCTGGTTGTATAGAAGTCTATATAAATGACTCTACTTCTCTTGATTTATTCCCTCAGTAAACATTGTAAACATGAGTTTATGTTTCAATCTCTAGTTTCAAGTCTTCTTCAATACAGCCTGATGTTCATTTAGTAAATTATGGTCATTTAGAGTCAAACAGACCATGAAGCAGGGGATGCTTTAGGGGCGGGGCTACAAGGTGATTGACAGGTCGCTACCACGACGTTGTCCTCGGTGGACATTGTCCATGTTGTACAACTTTAATCCTTTCAGTGTGTTTTCACCTCATGAACGTTAGTTGTAACATTTTAGTCGCCTACAAATGTTTTTGGTTACATTCCACCCTCTCGTGTCAATTTTGGTTGAAAAAAAAAAAAGATGGCGACGTCCGAAAGCCATTATATTAAATACAGTCTGCGGTAAGAAAGAATAAACAAGCATCTTTTCCTGTTTGTTTCACTGCTGACAGCCTCAAGCTAAATTACCCATCATTCAGGAAATTGAACTTTAATTATTTATGACATGTTTTTATAGCACAGACTGCCTCGACAGAACAAAGTAATTGGGCTTAAAGTTGCTAACAGCAGGTATGTGTCTCCTCGTGTTCCCAGAGGAGAGAACAACGGGCGTAACAAGGCTCAGTGAAGACCTGGCATGAGCGGGGGCGTCATGTATATTTAAAGAAGTGAACTTCTGTTGTGAAATATTAACAACAGACACTCAAAGAGCCTCGAGGGTCACCAGAACTTTAGGAGTTTACGCCTAAAGTTCGTTGTTACTGACTCGGCCACCATTGGTTTCAGTGTATAATACGTAAATTAAATAAGTACGTAAAACACACACACACACACACACGACACTAACATCGCTGATTGATTTGACCCGTCCACCAAGAGATGCCGTTTTAACTGCACGTCGAAACGACTTTCACAAATTGTCATTCACGCGGCATTCGGGTTTAACGATTCATATGTCATCCTGTGTGTGAATAATGGTGGCATCGGCGCTGATTAACCCGTCCCGGCTGTTAGGAAGATAAAACTGCGGACGACTTCCATTATTTACTCTCTGTCTGTCTCGTTAGTCCGGCTCGCGTGACACAGTAACCGACGGCCGGCCCGAACAAGCGGTATCTGTGACTCAATCATGTGTCCTTTCGCTTTGCAAATTGACGAGGAAATTGCATCCAGGTGCGGCGTTAGTCAGCCGGTGACAAACGTGTCGGAGGAAATCCTTCAAAGCTGGCACGGCATGATAATTGCCTCCTAATAATATCTCCATCTATCTCACCAGGCCTTTCCCGTTTTCATTCAGGCGCTTTCACGGAGAGATTCCTGATCTCTTCTCCACGCCTCCCAACCGCCAGCGTGGGACAAATAAACATATCGATGCAAACGCGTCGCATCCGCCATTTGCATTCTGCAGCTAATCCCTCCGAGCTGGAAGGCTATTACCCGGCTTGCCAGTCAAACGTGGCCCGAGAAGAGACAAAATCGCTCCTTGTATTCGTGGATATGGAAGAAGAGAGGGGGCGTTAATACAGCCATGTTACACACAGACATGATGTAAAGGCAAACACGCGTGATCGACCACCCCCACGGTGTTGACAGCTGACATGCATACTGTATGGGACTCCCACTCCGAGATTATACTCCTTTAAAAAAAAATGAAATGTTTTTAACCGATTTGCATCACATTGTTTTTCACGAAACCAAAAAAATCCTCTTTTTATTGAAATGATCCTCAACTCGTTCTTTTTTGCAGATAAAACTGAGAAAGCTGTGATGTCTTGAAGGGTTTCCTCAGAAGCTGTGTCGAAACAGTTTTGGAGCAAATTAGATCGGTCTCATTACAACGCCAACACACACACACACACACACACACGCACACACAATGCAGTCTGAAATGCGAGAGCGGACGCTTTTAAAATCTGACTGGCTTTTAAGACCTGAAATGCATGAAATGTCTGAACCTGGACCGTCTTGCATGGCTCATTATACACAATAAAATACATAATTATACACATTAAAATACACTAGACACTAGATACGGACTCTTAAGGGCCCAAAACCTCGGGCCCACGTGCCTGAGTGTCCAATCACTGCTATTCAGGAGGCAATTCTCTCATCAGTGTCTCTGATCAGCGGACGTGCTGAAGTGCGATGAGATGCAGTGAGTTTCTTAGTGTAATATATTAATGTACCATTCTCTCCTGTCGCTGTTTAATCCAAGTATGCATTTCAAATACATCCCCCGTTTTGTTTTATTTATTATGTTGTACAGTCGGCCACACACACACACACACACACACACGGAGACATCTGTCCGCCCTCATTCGCTTTAGGAGGGGTATCACTTCAAAACACATGCGCAGCACAACACAGCCGAAATCCCAGTGTGAGTAATCTCATCGTGGGTGTGTGTGTGTGTGTGTGTGTGTGTGTGTGTGTGTGTGTGTGTGTGTGTGTGTGTGTGTGTGTGTGTGTGTGGTTCAGACAGGTTGCTGTGCAAGCAGAACCTGCTTGATCCAGGAGAGCACCAAAGAGATAACCAGCGATAAGGTTCCCCGGAGCCGACATGAAACAGCTCGGATCAAGACGTATCAATTGGTGCACACGAGTGTGTGTGTGTGTGTGTGTGTGTGTGAGCTCCATCTTTCCTCGAGGACCTTGGTCCCTGGTGCTCTGCTGATGCTGTCAATAGTGCTCGCAGCACGGACACAGTTCAGCCTGCAGCGGGAGTCCCAATGGCGTCCAGCGGCTCTCATCTCGCCTGACAGCGCAGGAGCTGCTGCCGATGCCAGTTAACGGTGCGCGCCACGCAGAGTCTGTTCTGCCATGTGGCGTCGGCGTCTAAAACTCACGAGGGCCGGAGCGGATCCAGCACAACCGCAGCGGCGGTTAAATCCATTTTCTTAATGAATCCCATTTGTGGGAATGTTTTTTTTTTTTTTATAAAGGGTCCTGGAACCAAGTTCCGGAATGAGAAAAACCCAAAAAATGATTTGTTCCATTTGTTTGCGTTTCTCTGGTGAGGTTACACACACATAACTTGCTCACGGAGATGAAAACGGAGTTTGATCATCAAAATGTGTGCACATGTTTTTCCCCGGATGTAAATGACATGTTCCACTGAACAGGATCATGTTTCTCTTTCTTTAAAGGTCGAGGCTACAAAGTATAGCGAGCATGTTGATGTGTTCTGCGGCGTTACTTCAACTAAAACATGATTATGGGAAGATGACAATAATAAGCTCATCAAACAGGCTCTGCATTCTATATTATATTCACATGTGCTGTTTTGTTTTGATGTTTTACGTGTTATAGAAAACTGGACGCGGTGGATATTTTTAGTCTTTCTTTCAAGCAACGCCTCCGTAGCTTATTATCAACACGACTGTTAGCTCTCCGTTAGAGACGGGAATGTGGGAGGCGGCCTTGTTACTGCACGGGAAATAATTGAATCACTCCAAACACAGCTCTGACTGATGTTCTGTCTTTTTAAAAAGGAAAATACCGGCTCTGTTAAGAAGACGATACAAAGATGAGACGTCCTGCATGCTGCTCAAACCAGCGCAGTGGAATACATTAGAGGAGAAAAGCACGTGAGACTCGTGCTGCGTATTCTCTTCACTCAACTTTATATATTCTCAATGCAGCTTTCATGCATGTTTCATACAAAAAAGAGAGATGGAAATCTCCTCGTCAGATACGCGTTTAGGGTTTTGCACGTGTCATCGCAGTATCTCAAAATAATGAGTTAGTATCTCAAAATAATGTCTTAGTATCTCAAAATAATGTCTTACTATCTCAAAATAATGACTTATTATCTTAAAATAATGACTTACTATCTAAAAATAATGAGTTAGTATCTCAAAATAATGTTTTTGTATCTCAAAATAATGCTTTAGTATCTCAAAATATTGACTTTTTATCTTAAAATAATGAGTTAGTATCTCAAAATAATCAGTTAGTATCTCAAAATAATGTCTTAGTATCTCAAAATAATGCTTTAGTATCTCAAAATATTGACTTATTATCTTAAAATAATGAGTTAGTATCTCAAAATAATGAGTTAGTATCTCAAAATAATGTCTTAGTATCTCAAAATAATGAGTTAGTATCTCAGAGTAATGACTTATCATCTTACAATAATGTCTTAATATCTTAAAATAATGACTTATTATCTTAATATAATGAGTTAGTATCTTAAAATAATGTCTTAGTATCTCAAAATAATGATGTATTATCTTAAAATAATGACTTATTATCTTAAAATAAGTAGTTATTATCTTAATATACTGAGTTAGTATCTCAAAATAATGACTTATTATCTTAAAATAATGAGAGCCGAGCGGTGAGTGTGGAGCTGCTCACGTTTCATAGTCATAAAGGACATCGTATCTTCAGCTCCCTGAGCGTGACGAGCACACAGGGACCCATCCAGCCTCGTCCTCTCACCACAAACCCACTAAATGGCTCATTCAGCTCCCGGTGGCCAATTTAAAAACTGCGTGCTGGCACTCCAGTATAGCTCCAGTATCTCCATCATCAACTGGGAGGAAAGAGGTTCCACTGTGTCGACTCCATTCACGGGAGTCAAAGCCCTGAGTGTGTGTTCATAACCTCCCTGTTATGAGGGGGAACATGCAGGCTGAGCTTTACTGGCTCACTACAGGCATATGATGTGCAGTACAAGGACCTATCCTTTTGAAGTACTCACCGAGACTACAAGCATAACTATCTGCTAATTAATCTGGCTAATATGGATAGAATTCAAGGTTAAGGCGGTGATAATAGCAAACATGTAGCTCCTCTTGGTGAATAATTCATGAAGGAATTATCAGGTTATTAATGCGAAGGCTGTGATTTGTTCTTTTCTTCTCACTACTGTATTTTAAACTTCATGCAGTTTGTTCTTAAGCCCTCCGTTTGGCTTTTGAAGGATAAATCACCAAACAAGAAGTGAACCAAAAAGCAGAGCAGGAGCTGCACGCACAGGAAGCGGAGAAACCGAGCCCCGGAGCCTCCGTCAACAAAGCTCTTCAAACTTTTTCCGTAAAGTATCCTCCGCCGGAGAAAGCAAACAACGTATTCCTGCTGACTCTCGAAAGCTTTGTCTCCATGGCAACTAATCCGCAGGCTGTGGCAGTAAAGAAGTACCTTGTGAACTTCTCAATGAGAGCGAGTCGCTGTGGAGTACGGGGCGGCAGCCTGTGAATGTTAATTATATCTGAGACCTACATAGGAACCCAACAAATAAGAGCATAACTAGGCTTTTCAAAAAGACCATTTGATTCCCTTCATTTCATCACATTGTGAGACAAAGGGCCCAAAAGCACTCGACGTCTCATGCTCATTTCCTTGTACTCATTCTACATATTATTATGGTCGTTTGGTGTCTATTAATAATAGTTTGGCATCTCTCTGTGGTCATTTTGATTCTTTTTGTCGTCATATTGAGTCTCTCTGTGGTCATTTTGCATCTCTCTGTGGTCATTTTGCATCTCTTTGTGGTAATTTTTTATCTTTTTGTGATTGTTTTGCATCTCTGTAGTTATTTTGCATCCCTTTGAGGTCATTTAGCATTTCTTTGTGGTCATTTTGTGTCCCTACTCATTTTGCATCTCTTTCTTGTAATTGTATGTCTCTTTGTACTCTTTTTGCATCTCTTTGTGGTAATTTTATGTCCCTTAATACTCATTTTGCATCTCTTTGTGGTAATTTTATGTCCCGTAATACTTGTTTTGCATCTCTTTGTGCTCCTTTTAGGTCTCTTTGTACTCTTTTTGCATCTCTTTGTGGTCATTTTATGTCCCTTAATACTTGTTTTGCATCTCTTTGTGGTCATTTTATGTCCCTTAATACTCATTTTGCATCTCTTTGTGGTCATTTTATGTCCCTTAATACTTGTTTTGCATCTCTTTGTGGTCATTATATGTCCCTTAATACTTGTTTTGCATCTCTTTGTGGTCATATTAAATCTTCTTTTACTCATTTTGCCTTCATATATGATCTATCAGTGTCTTTTTAGTACACAGTTTAAGACTCTTTGTCGTCTTTTGGTTTCTCCTTGAGACACTTTTGTTTCTCTGTGCTCATTTTGCATCCCTCTGCAGTTGATTTTCAGTTGTTTCAAGTCTCTTTACGGTCCTTCGGCACCTCTTCATGGCCGTTTTGTGTCTCTATGTGGTTGTATTAAACTCCTCTTTGGTAAATTTGCTTTCGATTTTTTTTTACTGGTTTTGCACCTCACTGTGCTCATTTTGCTTTTACTCATTTTGCATCTCTTTGTATTCGTTTTGCATCTCATTGTGGTCGTTTTACTTTTCTTTGTTAGCTACTTATTTTGCGTCTCTTTGTACTCATTTTGCATCTTTTTGTGGTCGTTGTGCATCTCTGTGGTAATTTTGCAACTCTTTGTGCTCATTTTATGTCTCTTTATACTCGTTTTGCATCTCTTTGTGCTCCTTTTAAATCTTCTTTTACTCATTTTGCATTTATATTTGATCTGTCAGTATCTTTTTAGTAGTCAGTAGTGGTCTTTTTGTTTCTCCTTGACACACTCTTTTGTCTCTGTGGTCATTTTGCATCTCTTTGTAGTTTGCAGTTGTTTCAAGTCTCTTTACGGTCCTTCGGCACCTTTTCATGGTCATTTTGTGTCTCTTTGTGGTTGTATTAAACTCTCTTTGGTAAATTAGCTTTTTCGATTTTTGTACTGCTTCTGCATCTCATTGTGCTCACTTTGCTTTTACTCCATTTTGCATCTCTTTGTGTTCCTTTGATCAACAAATAGCAACACTCACTTCCAACTGACGCTCTGTCCAAGGGGCTGAATACTTGGGCCTGAGCCCAGTAGCCCATCCATGTCTATATGACGATAAACAAAGCATGTGTGTGTGTGTGTGTGTGTGTGTGTGTGTGTGTGTGTGTCCGCGTGTGTGTGTAGGTTTGGCGAGGATGGAGCAGATCTCACAAAGGACACAGTAATCAAGGCAACAAAGCCGTCTATATGAGGGTTGATTACAGTGCCGAAAGAATTACTGCTAACTGGCGCTAATGATGTGTGACATTAGCGCCTGTGAGCTGATTGGGGACATAATTGGAAGAATTGTTCCATAAAGGCATGAAAAAGAAAAGAGATTCTATTAGTCAGAGTTCTCAGTGTGACATGCTTTAAAACAAAAAGAAAATATAGCTATTTAAGAAAAGCCAGTGCTAAGAGATATCTAAAACGCATAAAAGATTCAGACTCTCTTTATCAAGATTTTCCTCAAAGCAGTTCTGAAGGTAAACGTTCATCTGCCAATGGTGTGACACTTCTGAGAGACACGAGCCCTTTAACTGCTTCTGAAACAAATCGCATTATTTAAAGGTAAAGGTTTAAAGAGCACAGCGGGAAACATATGGAATTATGAAAAAACTATTTTTTCCTTTGTGCAACTCTTTCAAATAAATGAAAATGTCAACAGTGAGCCGTGAAGTAGGAGCTGGAAAAATGACAGCAGCAAGGGGACGAAATATAAAAATATAATAACGTATCCGTATCTTTATTATTATTGTAAACCCTTTAAAAACAGAGTGCGAAAATCCCCCTGCGCCTATTATCAGACAAAAAACAACGACATATTATCTCCGGAACCACATGGTTGTTTAACTTCATTTAAATTGCTACAATACCGCAACCCTTGTGAGAAGATACATCTGGTGAGGAACATAATTCAAGTAACTGTTAAGTTTAAGTATTTACGTAAACTCAATTTTTGAACCGAACAACACAGTTGTTTGACTGAAACTCCTTTGAACACCCAAATGCTGTGTTCTATTAGGATTTTTGTTGCAGATTCCAATTCTTTAGGTCCTAATCCTTCCAAAAAGCTGTCTTATCAGTATGTGGGCTGTTGTTAGGGCACCATAATACAGTTTGAAAAACTCTGTAACCGCTCAAGGAGGCATTTTTGGGAAATCTTGCTCATATCGTGCTGGATGTTCATAGTTTTGATCAAAATGTCTTTTAAAAGTGATTCTTTTGCAGATATCAAAAAAATTCCCAAGACTTTGCAGAACAAATACATATAACAAACACAAGCATTGGAATTAATTTGGGGTTCCTACGACGACTCAAACACAGGGGAAAAGTAAAAAAAAGTCTGGAACCAAAACTGGTTCCAGCATGCTTAAAGGGTTTAACTACCGTAGAAACATGACGACCGACGTCAGTCCACAACCCGAGAGGTGACGTTTCGATGGCCACGTCCACTTCTTATATACAGTCTATGGCACATCCAGCCTTTCCCCATTTTGTTTTTCTTCTTCTGTAGTTTTATGGCGTTTGGCATCCATAAGTGTTGCATTAGCTTTAAAGAATGCTTGTGTTAACTAGTCTGTGATATACTGGAGAGCCAATTTACATTTTGAATTTTAATTTATCTGTCAAATCTGTCAGATATCTTTAATTCAGGACAACGTTAAATAATTCTGAGTATAGCTGATTTGTATTGAGACAACAGATCAAGAGATAATTAAAAGCAAACCGTGTGGGACAGCACTCTAATTTAAAAACAGCATGAGAAAACCATCTTAATACAAAATAGAGTAGCTTCAGTACACAGAATGTGTAAGCCCTTTAGTGGCTGAGCAAAAAACAACAACAACAAAAAGCAGAATGAATTCCATTTGAGTTTTCAGCAGCGACTTGAAGAAGTTGCTCCCCGTTGAGCTCAGAGACTGAACCGCTGGAACGAGATCCAGATCCAGAAGAAGAGCTGGAGCTGTGATCTCATTGTGATTTAATGGGAGAAACAAACTAAAAAGAAATGGGGGGAAACAAAAGAATTAAAGCCGCGCTGCATTGGTTTTAATTAAACGGTGTTCGGTGCTGATTGTCAACAACAAATCACTTTTCTATACTTTGAAGCAGCGCCGCTGGGCTTCACATAACAGCTGCTCTTCAGAGAGAGGG